>NC_135482.1:4494599-4739599 GCF_052094955.1 Ictidomys tridecemlineatus | reverse complement strand
CCCCCTTTATCTTCTTGGAATCCTCCTCAGAAAACCTTACTGCTCCTGTCCCCGTCACCCAGGCCCCAAACCTGTTCCAAAACCTGTGTCATATCTAAGTTTGATTCTTAGGAGGTTCTCTCTCCACTTTGTTGTTGTTGTTCTTGGAAGTCAGATATTTTCATAAGAATTTAGATAGTAAATATATTTGACTTTGTAGGTTACATGGTCTGTTGTTGGTCTTTTCTTTCTTTACTTCCTTCTCCATCTTTATTCCTTAAAAATCATGGACCCACAAGACTGCTGATGGGTGCCAGACTAAATGTCAGCCTCAGGAAATCAGGGCGGCTCCATGGAAGGGAGGGCTTTGAGTTTTGAGGAATGGGTGGAAGAAACAGCAGATGCCACTTGTGAGGCTGTGAGTGACAGTCAGAGGAAGCCCAAGCCCAGTACTCAGGTGGGGGCCAGGCACCCAGGCGGGGCCACTAGTGCTGAGGCCTGGCAAGAGCGGCCCACCCACCAGCATGGCGGGGACTGTATTAAGTCATTTTGCAAGTTTAGGAACACACTTCCGATTTTGGGGGTCAGAAGCATAGTTTTTGGCTACAAAAATTTCTTTCCAGAGCTCACCTAAAGCACAGAGTCACCTGTTTCATCTTATAGATGAAGTTGCATTTCAATCCTGTTGAAGATGTCACACCAGCTGTCCCACCAGCAGTGCTGGCCAAAAGGACCTAGGATTTTTGAAAGGACCTAGGGTCTGGGAGATGCGTCCAACTGAAGGGGTCTGACCTCCGAGCCACCCCCAGCACCATGAGGAGCCAGCAACCACTGTCAGACATAGAGAGACCGGCTGGCTTTCCTCCTGAGAAAGGGATGAGCTGTGCCCAGCCAGACACGGCACCTTCTGTGGGGCAGATGAGGTGGGTGGGGAAGGTCAGCACCTTACCCTGTGGACTCTGTGCCCAGGGCTCCTGGAAGGTGTGGGGGGATGAAGCTAGACACTGCCTCCACTGGGGCATGGCAGGGTGCACTGCCTCTGCCCAGAGGCCACAGAGGCTCCCTATGCGGGTGACTTTAGCGCTGGGCCTTGGGAGGAATATGGGGCTAACTTTAGCGCTGGGCCTTGGGAGGAATATGGGGCTATGCAGAAGAGGGCAGAAGGCCCTGGGAGGGCTGCAGCAGGGTGCTGGGCAGGAGGCCCTGGGAGGGCTGCAGCAGGGTGCTGGGCAGGAAGCCCTGGGAGGGCTGCAGCAGGGTGCTGGGCAGGAGGGCTGCAGCAGGGTGCTGGGCAGGAAGCCCTGGGAGGGCTGCAGCAGGGTGCTGGGCAGGAGGGCTGCAGCAGGGTGCTGGGCAGGAGGCCCTGGGAGGGCTGCAGCAGGGTGCTGGGCAGGAGGCCCTGGGCAGGGGCACTCGCCCTCCTCCAGGCAGCCATCCCAGCCCCAGGCTGTGTCAGCCAGCTTTCTGCACTGTGACAAAATACCCGAGACAACCAGCTTATGAAGAGGAGGCTGGGCCTGTGGCGGGCAGCACTTCATGGCAGGAGTGTATGATGGAGCAGAGACACTAGCCTCATGCCCAAGAAGCAAAGGCGAGAGAAGAGGGAGCAGCTGGGGTCCCATCATCCCCTTGGCAACACAGTCCCAGGGACCTAAACACTTCCTGCTAGGCCCACACCCCAAAGTTCCTGGCCCTTCCCAACAGGGCCATGGGTGGAGACCCAGCCTGCAACACGGGGGCCTTAGGGGACACTTACCCAGCCACAGCACACACTGTCATCTGGGCCTCAGCCCTGGCCTGGGCAGCCACTCACTGTGAGTGTGAGGCTGAGGGTAAGTTGATCTCCCCTGCCTCAGTTTCCTCACCTGTCAAGTGGGAATACCAGGGAAGCCCAGATGGTGATGTGTCAGCAGTGCTGGCCGGAGACCGGCACTCTCCCGTGCTCCCTGGACGTTGGCCCCACCCTGGCCCTCTGCCCACGCCCGAGCTGGTGTCCTCCAGTCCTTGCCTGGACCCGGAATGTGGGTGCTCATGTCCCTCCTTATCCAGATGGAAGCCTCCTCCTGCAACAGTGTTTCCCAAGGGCCCAGGGTCAGAGCGCGTTCCCCATCCATGGACAAGGACTCTGAGGCAGGGAGTGGCAGGGGCCTGCAAGGCCCGAGAGGGGCAGCCAGGTTGTGGGGTCCCTGCTTCAGGGCCCCATGCGGCTCTGGGGCCTCTCCTCGGCTGCCCCTGCTTTCCCAGTAGCAGGCTCTCCCAGAGCTCCCCTGGCCCGGGGTTCTCTGGACCTGGGGCCTGCCTAGCCCTGCCTGGCCCAAGTCACCTCAGCTGTGGCGCAGTGCCCGAGGAGCTGGGGGCAAGGACCTGCCTCCTCCCTATCCCGGGGCGCCTGCCGCTGTCCCTAGGTGGTCACCCTGGCGGTGGGTTGAAGGCCTCCAGAGGCTGCAACCTGCCCCGGCCCTCGGCTGCTTCACTGCAGGGGGAGGAGAGCAGCAGGCCAGACTTCTCTGAGCTCGTCACCTGTCACACCAACAACCCCTGGGCCAGGCTTCAGAAAGGCTGAGCCAGGGTGCAACCAGGCCCCGCGTGGGGTGAGCTGCTCTGCAGACATCAGCTGGCCAGCGCCCCTGAGCAGGCACCCTGCAGCAGCGCGCAGGCCCCAGGGACAGAGACGCGGCCCCACAGAGGGTGCAGCAGGTGTCCTCTGGGCCAGTGGCGGCCCTCGGGTGGCAGTGCACAGGGCTGGACTGGAGGAGGTGCCCATCGGGTGACTGTGGATAAAACCTCCAGAAATTTCAAGCTTTAAAACACTTCATCTCCATACTCTTTTAAAGCCTCAAGAAGACTTTTTATTTGCTCAAACCAGTGAGTGAAGGAGACGAGGCAGGGCTGCCCAGGCCGCCTGCAGAGGCCTCCAGCCACGGCCAGGGCCTGCCGGGCCAGGGCTGCGGGCTGGCCAGGTCTCCATTCAGGAGAGGTTTCGGGAAATTCAGGAGCCCCTCAGTGCCCTTACTTCACTAGCCCTGGGCCAGAGCCAGGCTGCTGTGCGTGCTGGGGGCAGGCTACTGCAGGAAGGCGCGGAGGAAGTCGTTGTAGGCGACCCTGGAGGACAGCGTCTTGTCGTAGTACTCCAGCACGTGGAAGAACTCCTCCTCCGAGAGGTTGATGCTGTACTGCCTCAGCACCTGCGGGACACAGCAGGCCACCGTCACCCAGGCCAGCCTGCAGCCCTCCCAGAAAGGCACGCCTCACTGGACGCAGCCCCGGGGCGGCCCCTCTGTGCATCTGGGTGTGACACTGGAAGGGATGGAAACCCTGGCTCTCCCGGGCTGCAGGTCAATCCCCCGGCCCTCCTGAAGGGCCACATGTCCAGGCAGGGTGAGCAGACGGAGGAGCGGGTTGGGGTGGGGAGACCTGGCCTCAGGGCCTTAATGTGGGTGGCCTCAGGCCACCGGGGCGGGACAGTGATGCAGCCTATGGCAGAGACAGCTGTTTGTCCGCCCAGAGCCAACTGCCCTGCCCCAGTGACAGAACCTGTTTTTCTTCTAGGCTGCTGTGGCCCACTATCAGGGACCACTTCTCAGCCTCCCTTGCAGCCAGGCACCTGACCAGAGGAAACGAAAGGAGAATGCTATTTGGAACTTCTGCGAGACTGCTCTAAAGGAGAGGCGCAGGTCCTCTTCCTCTCCTCCTTTCCTCTCTGGAATGTGGACATGAGGCTGGGGCCCCAGCAGCCATCTTGGACCACGAGCTGGCACTGGGGGAGGAAGCCAGGCACCCAGGGTGGTAAATGGAAACGCGTCCCTGATGACCGTCCAGCCACCATGCCAGCTCTGGACTCCCTGATGTGGAGGGAAGTCAACTTGGACCTTCAGCCACAAATCCCAAGAGACAGATTCTGGTCATAGAGTGAGGCTCCCCATTCTTGTCTATGTTTTGTCATGGTTTGTTTCCAAGAGGAGACTCCTGGGCGGAGGGCAGCTGGCCTGGCTGTCTGGCCCCTGGGATGAAGCAGTGAGTGCTCAGCAGGGCCGGGTCCTCCGCCCGTGCCCATCTCCTCCTCTGCTGAGGGCAGTGTCTGAAGAAGGGGAGAAGAGAACTGCCCTCCTTCCTGCTCCTCGTTCATGGCCAGAGGAGAACCCTGGCTGCCACTGTGCCTGGCCCCAGGGAAGGTGGCCATGGCAATGTGGAGCCGCTGCAGGGCTGCTGACCAGGGCCTGGCCTGGGCTGAGTCCAGCCTGAGCACAATGGCACAGCCCCACTGTGTGTGGGCTGCATGGGAGGCCTGTGTCCTGCTCTCTTCTGGGTCGACCACGAAGCCCAGCGGCAGGAGCCTGGATGGAGCACAGGGTCTCTGCCCAGCACCCACCAGGGCTCAGGAGCAGCGGCAGTAGGAGGGGCCCACAGGAAGCTGCCAAGGGCAGTGGCGCTGCAGGGTGGGGTGCAGGCCAGGGCCACCCTCAGGAGGAGCTGGAGCTCGAGGGGAGGGGCAGGTGGACAGGGCTCAGGTAACCAGCCCCAGGGGGCCAGGGCTGGGATAGCAGGCCACCTGGGCCTCTGTGTGGAAGCACAGGGGCCCTGTTTTGAGCTTTCTGGCCACTGATGCTGGGTGGTGGGTCCTGCTCAGAGGCCACCACCCCTGGGAGCTGGGCTCACCTTCCTGAAGTCAGCCACACTCAGAAGCCCCGTCCCGCCCTCGTCGTAGCTTTTGAAGCTGCGCCGCATGGGCCGCCAGCAGTGCAGGATCTTGGGCTGGATGCGCAGCAGCACCATGTAGAGAGAGCACGACTCTGTGCCTGCCTCCTTCTGCAACACAAGGGAGGCTGGGAAGGAGGACCCAGGGCCAGGTGGGGAGCTCCCTGTGGGTGGCTGTCCTCGCCTGCCATGGCCCCCTGCGGCCCTCCCTGCACCTTGTGAAGGGGGTCGGTCTCCTACCCCCAGGTCACAGAGGAGACGGAGGCTCAGGAGGCCACATGCCTCCTGCAGGTGAGGGCCTGGCAGGTGCCAGGTCAATTTCAAGATGGTCTGAGAAAAAAGAGGTTCCACCCTGGGAATTCCAGTAGATTGTAAGGAGTCTAAAACCTCGCCCGCTGGTGGTCACATCCAGCAGTTAGAGCACTCGCGCACACCGCCCCGCCCCGCTTAGGCGCCACTGACTGGAAATAGGATATTTTAGCAGGATGTAGCCCAGCGCATGTCTGGACATCACAGAGGTGAGTGTCGACAGCAGCGAGGAACACATTTGAGGAAAGTTTAATCTGAACATGGCGCTACATAAAACAAACCAGCAGATCAAATTGCTTTCACTTAGCGCCTACGATGGGAAGTCCCCAGATCCCCAGAGCTTTGGTAGCTGCTAATCTGCCTCATGGGTGGGTCCATGCACCCTGGGGACGGCTCGGCCCACGTCCGGTTCCCATCACTCCACGGTGTGCTGACCCTGTGGCACTCTTTGGCCCGTGACCCTGGCAGCGCCAGATCCAGCAGCCCGGGGGCCACCTCCCCAGCGGCTCAACGCTGCTGGAGGCTGCAGAGAAGATGCCCAGAGGCTGGGAAGCCCACTCTCTTCCTTCTCTGCAAGAACTTCACAGAGCGCCTCAGTTATGGTGGGGCCTCGGCAGCTCCAGAGGGGACGGAGATGGCTGAGACAGGGCCACAGCGAGTCAGGTGGGGCAGAACCATTGTGAAGCGTGGCGTGGAGCCTGGGGTGGGCCAGGAGAGCAGTGGGCTGTGCTGGGCCATCGGCCATGAGGCCGGTCTCCCCGGTTGTCCCAGGGCACCTGCCACCGGCTTTTAGCCACAGAGAGGGCAGATGAGTTCCGGAAGCTGGGCAGCCTCTCCTGGGGAGGCTCAGGAGGCCCAGTGCGCTCTTCCAGCACCCTCACTGGCCGCTCCGCGCAGGCCTTCCGGCAGACCTCGCTCATTCACAGGCCAGGCAACAGGCCGTGGGCATGGAGGAAGGAGGGAGGTAGGGGCCTCTCAGGCCACATGGTCTCCATGGTCCCCAACTGTGTTCCTGGGACCTGTGGCCTCTCCCCGCTCACCAGAGAGCTGAGCTGGCCAGAGGACGCCCCAACCTGAGTTCCCCTCCAGGAGCTCGGCCTAAGCCTCACACGGGCCCTGCTTGTTTAATGGAAGCTCCGCTAAGAGGGCCCGCGTTCTGCACAAGACGACCAATGAGCTGGGCACACACTTTCTGCGCGGACTCCACCAAGTCGTTTGCTGGCAGCGTGCGCCCTGACCTCTGCTGGCGGCCAGGGGTGGGGGGGTGGGGGGCAGGGCCCCTCCAGCTGAGTCCCAAGGTGACTGGACTCAGTGTTTGTTCCCTGAGTCGCCAGCAGCACTTGTCATCCAACTCAGCGCACTGAGCATGCAGAGGAGCTTGGGGCCCCTCCTGGTCCAGGTCTGGGGGCCTGCCCAAGGTGCGCGGGAGGAGAGGCCGCGAACGCGCATGGCGCTGGGGTCAGCGGAAGACTGCACACAGCTGAGAGTTAAGAGCCGCGCCCTTGGGTGCCACCTAGTGTCTGCAGGTGCCTTTGAGGGAACAGAGGGAGAACTCCCTGAGCAGTGGGGGGTCCTCCAGCCCCGCCCCACGCCCAGGCGCACTCAGCTGTCTCCGTGGTTGCCGCCCCGCCCCACATGGCAGCGCCCGTGGGAGTGGCTGACACTGTGCCTGGCGTCAGGCTGATGCTCCTCAGGGCTCTGGGAAGAGCCACCTGAGCTCTTGCCAGGACACGAGGACCCAGGTCCAGGCTCCAGGCCTTTCTGTGGTTCCAGAAGGAGAGAAAGGAGACCTGTGAATCATTTACAAGGAAGTAAGTCTCTGAGTTGTTTGCAATGTCCCTGAAGCCTGGCGGACACTCGCCTTTACCCTGCCCTGCTCCAGGCCGAGCCCTGACCCAGACAGCTGCCCTGCAGGGCTTTGGGTAACAGAGGAGATGGGCTCAGGCCGCGCTCAGCACCTGTCACGGGTCCAGGGACCTCTGGGCAAGGTTTGTGGGCAGGTGGCAGAGAGGCCAGGGACACCTGGCAGTGAGTCCTGGCTGGCGGCAGAGCGGGGTGGCCTGGCCAGGGGCCCCTATGGAGCCTCTGATGCATCAATTCCCTCTGAGAAGCAGGGCCCTGTCCTGTCCCGCCCGCCCGGCCCCGCCCGGCCCCGGCTGCGCTCCTACCATCTTCTGCGCGTTCTGGATCCTCATCCTGTGCATCAGCGCAGTCTCCTTGGCCTTCAGCAGCAGCACGCAGCTCTGGATGAAGTCGCAGTAGGCGAACCTGCCGTTGTTCTTCAGGTCGTACTTGAGGACGAGCTGCTGGCTCTCCTCCTTGCTCATGTCCAGGTTGAACTTCTCCGCCAGGGCTGCAGACACCACGGCAGGCCGTCGGTGGCGGTCCCCTGGCTCACCCTCCCCTCAGCACCCGCAGCTGGCCCTCCCTCCTGCCTCAGAGCTCAGGTGGGTGGACGGCCGGGCAGACAGACGCACGACAGACTCAGTGCCCCAGGAGAGGCCCACGGTCCTGGGTAGTCTGCTGTGCTGTCACCAGAGCTGTGGTGGCAGGGGGTGGACAGGGTACTGTGGGAGCCAGGAGAGGGGCTGGTGCAAGCAGCAGGGGGAGGCTGCTGTGGGAGGGGGCTCGACGGGCACTGGGACCCTGTTAGGCCCCGACCATCTGCACGCCCTGCATTTTCATTCCAATGACATCTTCCATCTGTGGAACTACTCCCCGTGCCCGGCCTGCAGTGGGCGTCAGCAGGGAGGGGAATGCGGAAGGACTGGCCGTGGGTCAGTATTGAACTCTGGGTGCACTGTTAAGCTAGCAAGCTCCTGGGAATAATGGATCGGTGACTGACCAGGAAGTTCCTGGTTAAGAAGAAAAACAACGACCATAAGAACAGCAGCACCAATTAGGGTGCCTCGTGCTCAGAATCAAAAGAATTAACTCAAAAACTGAGGGCAACTCGAATGGGCACTAAAATCAGTTTTGCTGATTTGGTTTTAGCAAAACATGTTGCATTAGATCAGCATCATAGTATTTGATTAGTATTGATCTCGTATTTTCCTATTTAATTTACGAGTACTTTTTCAGATGTTCTGTTAAATGACACCTTATTCTGTGCATTTTAAGTCTTGGTTGTGATAGTGAGTGTGCACCGTGTTGGAGGGTCTTGAGGGAACTTCTTATGTCAGCAGGGTTACTAGGAAGAGCTAAGTGGCTGGGTCCGACTCACTTCCTGGGTGTAGACCTCGGCCAGCACGCCACACCTAGTGGTGTGTAAGTCCCAGCAGTTTAACCAACACCAAGGAGGGGAGGCGGGCAGAGTGGGGCCCCCCCGACTGTGCCGCTGCCCCTCCCCCGCCTCGCTGCCTGGTCTGTGAGCGCCACATTCTCCAGTGACACAGGTCTGGTCTCCAGCTGCCAGTCACAGAGGGTGCCGTGGCCCTGCAGGTTGCAGGCTGCCCACTCCCCAGAAGCCCCCTGGGTCTCCCGCTCTCTTTCGCCTCCCCCCTGGAGTATGGGCTTGTGCCAGGGAGAACAGCCTCCTGCAGAGGAGTGGCAAAGGGGACAGAGCCGCAGCGCACCCAGGAACTCGGAGGCGGAGATGGTGCCCTGCTTGTCCACGTCCTTCTCCTTGCACTCCTTCAGCAGCCCCCGCCAGCAGCCCTGGACCTGCTTCCTGAGCTTGCTCTCCAGGGGCTCGCAGTTCTGCAGGGGCGGGGTGCCTGGCGCTAGCCCCATGCTCGCGGGGGTCTGGTGGGAAGGAAGATAAAAGGTGGTTTAAAATGAGATGTAAAGTGGAAGTAAGAGCTGGGTGCGTGGAGCACACCTGTAACCCCAGCTGCTTGGGAGGCTGAGGCAGGAGGATCACAAGTTCAAAGCCAGCCTCAGCCACTTAGCAAGGCCCTAAGCAACTCAGCAAGACCCTGTCTCAAAATAAAAAATAAAATGGGGCTAGGGATGTGGCTCAGTGTTTAAGTGCCCCTGAGTTCAATCCCTGGTATAAATAAATAAATAAATAAATAAATAAATAAATAAATAAATAAAGTAAGTGAAAATAATAAAGAACCAGCCGAGGGGACTCGGGGTTGGAGGTGCGCAGTGACACAGGTAGGGTAAATACAATGAAGAATAAAGCAGATAAACATCCTACAACTGACAAATTTCATTTCCGTCAGTGAGCTGTATTTGAGCCAAATCATAATGCCAAAATAGCTTGGGAGATAAATATACCGCCACAGTTGAAATGCACCAGTGGTATACGTGCCTGGGGCCTGGGGCAGGGGTTCCCCTTGAGGGAGTCTTACCTAAATGAGGGACTGACCTGTCATTGGCCCGAGGTATCCATCTAGTAAGCACAGAATATCTCCTATTTCGAAATGATGTGGACCAAGTAGGAGGCTGTTCTTGGTTTCCTTGTATTTCCCATTTACAGCAGGGAAGCCAATTCCATCTAACCCGGACCTCTCCTGAGCTCCTCAACCACCCTCAGCGGGGGCCCAGGTCCTTCTTCCTGCCGGGGCCTGTGCAGCTCCTGGGGTGGGCACTCCCTTCTCCATCCGCCAGGCCAGCACTGGGCAGCCTCCTGGCTCTCCCACTCCTGCCCCGCCCGCGGTGCACCAAGGGAGGTCCTGTGGGTCCACCTTGAAGACCGTCCAGGGTGTGACCCTGCTCCCACGCCCTCCCCACCCCGCTGCAAGACAGGGGCCTCTCGCCCAGACCATCCACCCACCATCCTCCCTGCCTCTGCGGGTCCCTTCCCTGCAGCAGCCACAGTGGGCACCAGAGTTCCACAGACCACGTCTCTGCTGCCTAGCAACCTGCCACGGTTCGTGCCCCTCACAGCGAACGGGGTGTCCTGAGGGCCCTCGGGCCTGTGTGTGACCTATTGCAGCTCTGACAGATGAACACAGACCTGGCGACTCGACACCCAAACCAAAGTCTAAGTGGCCTTGCCGAGCTAAGACCCAGGTGTCCGGGTGTCTTTAGCCTCCACAGACCTCCCCTGGTCCTCAGCGTGGGGCCCCCCACCTTCCACGCCAGCAGACCAGCAGAGTGTCCAGGTCACCCCAGTGCTGACCGCCCTCCTGCCCTCCTCACAGCCAGTCCTCCACAGGAAGCCCCTTCCCGTGTCCCCCACGCCAGGCTCCCCTGAGCCCAGTCTCTTGGCGGCCTGCACCCCGGGGAGGGAGCACCCTGGCCCCAGGCCGTGTGGGTCTAGCAAGGTGGCAGGGGCCTTGGCCGTCTGAGAACTCACGCAGGGCAGACTCCGCGATTTCGACCCCACTTTCAGGTCATGGGTGGGCGAGGAGACGGTAGATCTGGTTCTTTCCAAGACCACGGGGACGCTGCTCCCTCTCTGGGCCCGGGTCGAGTCGTTGGAGACTGGTGGCGTGGCTGCCTGCTCCGAACCAAACCTGCTCAGGAAGTCGGGGTACTTCAGCCGCCCCTTGGCATTGACGGGCATCTCACTCCAGAGCCTGTCAAACTGGAAAGAAGCAGAAGTCATTTCCAGTGTCAGCGGGGCCCAGCTGGAGGCCATGGGCCTGGTGCAGAGTGGGACGGAAGGAGGGGAGTGAGGGTGATGTCGCTGGCAGGGGGCCCAGGCCCACGATGATAAAAAAGATTAAAAAAGGAAAAAATCCATTTGGCCTCCACTTGGCGGAAGCCTCTGGAAGACTGGGAAAGCCAAGACGAGGGGATTATTCATGGCTTCCGCAGGACATTTTTTAATTGAATTGGGCCCTTAGTGAGCAGTTTAAGGCCATTAAATCTTGTGATTAGTCACAGTGACTGAGCTGCAGTGTATAAAAACATTTTAGGAGAAATTGCAAATCAAAGCCTGGCCCGCCTTTGTCCCGGGGGGCCTCACTGCTCCCTCGCCCCTCAGACACCGCGGCAGCCCACCACCCCCAGGTTCGCATCCAGCATCTACTTCACCCTCTGGGCAAAACGTCCTCTCCCTAGAACCCGGGAGAAGCTCGCGGCTCTGCGCTCGGCCACCTGTGCCACGCGCAGAGAATGACTCGGGGTCCCCTCAGTGACCACCTTGAGATGACCTGAGGGATTTCAGGAGCCAAGAAGAGCAGCAGCAGCTTCCGGCTGGATGTTTTGCTGAGCCCTGGGCCCAGTGGAGCCCAGCCTCCTCCGCAGGCTGAGCAGGAGCAGCCCCGAGAGAGCAGAGGGAGACGGACGGGGACGGGGACGGGGACGGGGACGGGGAGGCTCAGCTCTCCCTCCTTCCCACCCCACACCTCTCCATGCTGCCCGGACCTCGCCAGGAGCCCCATCTGCTCTGAGTGTCCACTGGGGTGTCCCCATGGCAAATCAAAGTGACCACCTCTGGTTGTATTCAAAGCCCAAGTTCCCTCAGCCGCCACACCGCCCTGAACTGCATGGGCCAAGGTGTGGGTGACAAGTGCGTGCTGCTGTGTGACTTGGGCTGGGGCACGCACCGACCAGTCTCTGTCACAGCTTCTTGCCCTGCACAAGTAAATCCTCGGCGGTGTGACTGACAACAGGCTGTCGCTAAGGGGCCTGCACATTCCTGGGGAGGAGAGCCAGCCTCTGCTCGGGAGGAGGCTGGATGCCCTTCCTACCTTGAGAACTTGCTGAAGCCTGGGACAGCAGGCTGAGAGCAGGGGAGGCCGGCTCGTGGCCCTGCCGAGCAGCCTCCACCTCACCCCAGGCCATTGGGACCTCCGGTCACAGCAGGCTGGGACTTCCAGAAGCCGAGGCCTCACCCACGGCCCCGGGGACTCTGCTTGGGACTGAGTCCTGGGGGCCTCTCCTCCCACCTCTGCCCTCCCAGCCTCCACCCTTCCCCGGTGCCCCAGGGACAGTCCCCACAACCTGCAGACACATCCTCACTCTGACACATCCTCTTGCTAAACTCTGGCCCCGGCTGGAGCTGCTCTTTCCTGGGAGGAGGGAGCCACTCGCTGGGCCACCAGTGCCCTGCAGGGCCTGGAGGGGTGTGGGGAGGGGCCCTCCTGACCCGCTGCGCTCCCAGGCCCCTGACCTCTTCTCCGTGACTCACGTCCGACTGTAGCTTCTGGCAGATGCGGCACCCCAGCAGGCAGGTGGGGGACCCTTGACACCGGACTCCCCTGATCCTTGGCCTCATCTCAGTTATGCCACCACCCTCCGGGCCCCGCCCTGGAGTCTCAGGTCTGAACACCCCCCTCCGGCCACACCTCTGATTTTACCCCCACACCAACCTTACGGGTGGGTGCCCACCTACCACTTTGGTCTACCCTGGCACCCCCACCCCGTCCCGCTTCCTCAGTAAGTGTAGATTCCTCTGCCCTCCCTGGACGTGCTCCCCGCACCGAACTTCCGCAGCAGAACCGTCACTTCGTAATGGTCACGGAATGCCACTCAGGGGCCCTGGGTCAAATACAAGCTCTTAATGGAATAAAAATAATCAGGCACAGAAGCAGCAAGTCACTGTGAACATGAGTTGGCAAGGACAAGCCAAGCAGATTTCAACTTCAGATAGAGAATTATCAATTAGAGAACGCAGCGTGGTTGTGTATGAAGTAGTTAAGGGAGCGAATGGTATGAAAAACGAGCAGGGAGAACGATATTATCAAACTGACAAGGCACTTTTGAAATGATAGGCAAATAGAATTTCTTGAAATAAAAATATAATAATTAAAAATTGTTGAACAATTAAAGTATAGATTAGGCCACAGATTAGGCAAAGCTGAGGGGTGACTGTGTGAACCAGAAGGCAGACGGGTACAGTGGTTTTGACCTCTAGCACATCAGAGCCCCCCAGGAGCTTGCGGGCCCCACCCAGAGCGCCGGTTCTGAGGCGCGTCCTGCAGAAGCCACACCAAGGCATAGCAAGCACAGCCGTGAAAGCTAGAGTGTGGGGGAGTGCTGTGTTTTTTTTTTTTTTTTTAACGTGTTAAGAGACAATTACTGTAGAATCACAGCTCTCCAACCAGAAAAATTACTTTTGAAAATGGCAAAAATAAAGGCATTTTTAGATAAAAACAGAGAGTTTACTTTCAACAGATCATGACCCCAGGATATACCTCACAAAGAAAGAAAACAATCCCAGAAGAAAGGTCTAAGAAGTTAGGGGAAAGGAGTTAATTCCGAATGAATGCCTTGTATAAAAGCAAACCAGTCTAAGGTTTAATTTGTGAAGAAAAAATATTTAAAATATGAAATAACAATAGTACAAAACTCACTCAAGGAGACAATTAGAGCTACAGCAACTTAGTGTCTTTATAAGCCAGAGAACCAAGTATGTGCTTTAAACTCTGGATTTTGATTTGTAATATATGGTAAAATTTCCAGGGCAATAGTCAGTTGTTTGTAAAAAAGAACAGAAATAAGATACACAGCTTTCAAAAAGGTTAGAAAGACAATTTTAAAAAAGATTAATCCAAAAGAAAATAAGGAGATATTTTAAAAATAAAATAAATGAGTATTAAATAGAAAGCATAAGATCACATAACAGAAACAAATCTATATACCATAATCACAATAAATGTAAATGGACCAAACATCCATATAAGTAAAAGGAAGAGATTATAAATTTATATTTTTAAAGATCTGCTTATATTCTGTTTATAACACACACATGCAAAATCTAAGTGACAGAAGGGTCAAATTTTTTTAAAAAGTTAGCAATAGATATACTGAGCACTCATTAAATAAAAGAGCTAGAGTAGTTACATAATACTACTAAGACAGAATTTAAACAAAAAACTATTTTCCAGGTTTAAAGATGGTCAATTCCCAAAAAGGACAGAATAGTCCATCCGTTTATACTTGATTTTTTTAAAGCTCTGAAAGAAATTACATATCTAACACGTTGGTTGGAAATTTCAACATTTCTCTTAATTATTGATGGACCAAGCAGAGTGAAAGGACAAAGATTCTTTGAGGCCAGAAGTTACAGTGGGTCTTAATCAACAATGTGGAGCTCTTCACCCACCAACTGGGGGTTGCACACACTATCTAACCACAAATGAAACTTTTAAAAACTGACCACACATCAGATCTCAAGTATTTTCAAGCACAATTCAATTCTATTCTCTAATGAATTAATTATCTGTTAATTTCTGTTAACAATCTTTAAAAAGTGCTTTCATTTGGAAATCAAAAAGCATATTTCTGAATGTATTATGGATCAAAGAAGGAATCAAAATGGAAACTAAAATGATCAAGAATTGAATTATGATTTTAAAACTACATATCAGAATTTGGATGCAGCTAAAATGGTAATTAGAAACAAATATATAGTTTTATATATTTGTTTTATAGTTTTAAATGCTCATTAAGGAAGAACAGCTGAAATAAAACTGTGTCCAGCTTTGTTTAAAGAAGAACAAGATGAAGAGCAGAAAAGTAGAAAACAGAGATATATGAGGCTCTACAAAACTAAAAGTTAATTATTTGAAAAAACAGGCAAATTTTGACAAGAATGGAAAATAATAATATTAGGAAGGAGAAAGGAGGCACAACTACAAACACAACAAGTACTTAAAGAGACGCCACAGACCATACTATCAGTAATTGTACGGCAGTGAATTTGGAAACTGAGAGAAAAGTGGACAGATTCCTAAACAAAAATATAATTCACTGAAACTGACAAAAAGAAAAATGCCTAAATAGCCCTGTAACCACAAGAGAAATAAACTCTTCCCACGAGGAGCTGGGGCTGTGGCTCAGCAGAAGAGCATTCGCCTAGCATGTGAGAGGCGCTGGGTTTGACCCTCAATACTCAGAACCACAAAAACATTAATAAATAAAATAAATAAAGGCATTGTGTCCAACTACAACTAAAAATATATATATATTAAAAAAAACCCTCAGGCTGGGCTCTAGCTCAGTGGAAGAGTGCTTGCCTTAGCACACATGAGGCACTGGGTTCCATCCTCAGCACCACATAAAAATAAAAAATAAAAATAAAAAGGCATTCTGTGTATCTGCAACTACAAAAGATAAATAATTTTTTAATATTTATTTTTTAGCTTTAGGCGGACACAATATCTTTGTTTTATCTTTATGTGGTGCTGAGGATCGAACCCAGTGCCTCACGCATGCCAGGCGAGCGCGCTACTACTTGAGCCACATCCCCAGCCCTCAAGATAAATAAATTTATAGATTAAAAAAAAAGTCTCCCCATGAAAGCAGCACTGGGCCAGGTGGCTCCCCAGGCATTTCTACTCAATGGTCAGGAAGCTGGTAGCTCTGACCCCGCCTGAACTCTTCTGGAAAAACAGAAAAAACTGATTCCAAAGTCAAATAAAACATCATGAGGAAATAAAAGGACAGATGAATGTCACAAACACAGATGCAACTTACATGCCCAACACTGTGGAAACACTTTTAATATATCATGAACAAACGGGGCTTGAACAAGGAACCCGAGTTTGGTCTAATACTAGAAAGTCCATTAATGCAATTCACTGTATTAAGAAACTGAGTAGGAAAAATGGCACGGATGTCTCAATAGATACAGGAAAAGCATTTAGCAAAATCAATATCCATTCTCAGCTAATAGTTGTTAGCAAAGTAGGAATGAAAAGAAAGTTCTTACAGTTGATAAAGTTCTTATACTTGATACACAAAAGGTCTGTAGAGAAAACATTTAATCTTGAAACAGTAGAGACGTTTTTGCTAAAATCAAGGAAAACAATGAAGTCCATTATCACAGCTTTTGGTTAACATGGAACTAAAGGTTGTAGGCATTGCTATAAAGTAAGAAAAATAAATAAAATGTATGCAGATTAGAAAAGAACCCCTCACTGCCACTATTTACTGAGTTTTATCCAGGCTCAAGAGAAATTCCTGATGATTGTTAAAATTTGATAATTTAGCAAGGAAGTTCCAACAATAAGAGTTTAATGTTAGAAAATACCATTAGAAATACTTTATTTACAGCAAAAATATAAAGAGCTTAAGTATGTAAAAGACCTTAATGCAGAAAATTTAGAAGAAGAAGAAGAAGAAGAAGAAGAAGAAGAAGAAGAAGAGAGAGAGAGAGAGAGAGAGAGAGAGAGAGAGAGAGAGAGAGAGAGAGAGAGAGAGAGGGGGAGGGAGGGAGGGAGGGAGGAGGAACATGCTGCTAGTTAGGGAAGCTCACCATTGGGGAAAGTTGCTTATCATCAAAGAGACAAGATTCAATGCAATTCCAAGAAAAATTTCAACAGGGTTCTTTGTGGAAATTGACCAGATGATTGTGAAATATCTTTGGAAAGCAAGGGGCTCAGATGATGGCAGATGTTCCTAAAAGAGAGGAACAAGGGAAGAGAGAAAAGTGGACAAATTCCTGAACAAAAATATAATCCTCCTGACACCAAGACTTACAAACGCAAGCAATTTAATAATTATCTGTTATCTGGTATTAACTCAAGGACAGAGAAAAAGGCCAGCAGAATGGAGTAGAGTCCAGAAACAGACCTCGCCAGGAGCGTCCATCAATGACAATGTCAAGTTACAGGTGGGAAGCAAATGCATGATTCAAATACCTGCTGGGCCAGATGTGGTGGTGCTCACCTGGAAAACCCAGCAACTGGAGAGGCTGAGGCAGGAGGATCGCAGGTTCCAGGCCAGCTCAGCAACTTAGCCAGACCCTTCTCAAAATAAAGAACAATATTGCTGGGGGCATGATTCAGTGGTAGGGCGCCTCTGGGTTCCATTCCCAGTACCAAAAACAAACAAAAAGTGGTGCCGGGAAAAATTGATCATGTGCATGGGAAAACTGTGCTGATCTCATGTTGATGAAGAAAAAGAGAGAAAACTCAAATTACTAAATTCATGATGAAAAATGAACGCTCATGATGGATGCTACTGAAATACAGAAGATAATTAGAAACAGTTTTGAAAATTTATACTCCAGTAAAATAGAAAACCTTGAAGACATCAACAAATTTCTAGAGACATATGACCTATCCAAACTGAATCAGGAAGACATACATGATTTAAACAGGTCAATTTCAAGCAATGAAATAGAACACACCAACCAAGACAAGCTCAGGACCAGATGGAGTCTCAGCTGAGTTTTACAAGACCTTCCAAGAAGAATTAGCACCAATCCTCCTCAAAGCATTCCATGATACAGAAAAGGAGGCAACCCTTCCAAACTCGTTCTACAAGGCTAGTATCACTGTTACCAAAACAAAGACACATCAAGGAAAGAAAACTGTAAGACCAATATCCCTGATGAACATAGAGGAAAAAAAATGCTCAATTAAATTCCAGCAAATAGCATACAAAAATATATTAAAAAGATAGTGCACCACGATCCAGTGGAGTTCATCCCAGGGACACAAGATTGGTTCAACACGCAGAAACCAATAAATAAAATTCACTGAATCAATAGACCAGAATAGCCAAAGCAATCCTTAGACAAGAATCACATGATCACCACAACAGATGCAGAAAAAGCATTTGACAAAATCCAGCACCCCTTCATGTTCAAAACACTAGAAATACTAGGGAAAGTAGGAAAATAACTCAAAATTATAAAAGCTATATATGCTAATCCCAAGGCCAGCTTCATTCTAAAGGGAGAAAAATTGAAAGCCTTCCCTCTAAAACCTGGAACAAGGCAGGGATGCCCTCTCTCACTATTCAACATCATCCCTGAAACTCTAGCCAGAGCAATTAGACAGAAGAAATAAATTAAGGGGACTCAAACTATCGCTATTTGCAGATGACATGATTCTTTATTTAGAAGATACAAAAAACTCCGCCAGAAAACTCCTAGAACTAATAAATGAATTCAGCAAAGTAGCAGGATATAAAATCAACACCCATAAATCAAACGCACTCCTACACATCAGTGATGAATCCACTGAAAGAAATTAGGAAAACTACTCTGTCACAATAGCCTCAAAGAAAAAAAAATACTTGGGAATCAATGTAACAGAAGAGGTGGAAGACCTCTACAATGAAAACTACAGAACACTAAAGAAAGACATCAAAGAAGACCTTAGAAGATGGAAAGATCTCCCATGCTCCTGGACAGGCAGAATCAATGTTGTCAAAATGGCCAAACTACCAAAAGCATTACACAGATTTAATGCCATTCCTATTAAAATCCCAATGACATTCCTCATATAACTAGGAAAAAAGCAATCATGAAATTCATTTGGAAAAATAAGAGACCCAGAAGAGCCAAAGCAATCCTTAGCAAGAAGGGTAAAGCAGAGGGCATCACAATACCAGAACTTAAACTATACCACAAGCCTAGAGTCACAAAATCGGCACAGTATTGGCACCAAAACAGACACAGAGACCAATTTTACAGAATAGAAGAAACAGAGACAAATCCACCTAAATACGGTTGTCTCATACTAGACAAAGGTGCCAAAGACATTCATTGGATGAAAGTTAGCCTCTTCAACAACTGGTGCTGGGAAAACTGGAAAACCATGTGCAACAAAATGAAATTAAATCCTATCTCTCACCCTGCACAAAACTCAACTCAAAGTGGATCAAGGACTTAGGCCTAGAACAGAGACCCTGTGACTAATAGGAGAAAAAGTAGGCCCAAACCTTCACCATGTTGGCTTAGGATCTGACTTCCTTAACAAGACTCTAAAGCACAAGAAGCAAAATCAAGAATCAATAAATGGGATGGATTCAAACTAAAAAGCTTCTTCTCAGCAAAGGAAACAATAACATGATGAGAGAGCCTACAGATTGGGAAAAAACTTCACCACATGTACCTCAGGTGAGGTACTAATTTCCAGGATATATAGAGAACCCAAAAAACGTAATGCCAAAAAGCAAATAACACAGTTAATAAATGGGCTAAGGAACTAACAGACACTTCACAGAAGAAGAAATACAATTGATCAAAAAATATATAAAAAAGTTCAACATCTCTAGCAATTAGAGAAATGCAAATCAAAACTACACTGAGATTTCATCTCACTCCAGGCAGAATGGCAATTATTAAGAGTACAAGCCATAGGGCTGGGGTTGTGGCTCAGTGGTAGAGCGCTTACCTAGCATGCATGAGGCACTGGGTTCGATCCTCAGCACCACATAAAATGTAAAATAAAGATATTGTGTCCACCTAAAACTAAAAAAATAAATATTTTTTAAAAATTAAAAAAAAAGAATACAAGCAACAATAAATGTTGGTGAGCTTGTGGGCAAAAAGGCACACTCACACTTTGCTGGTGGGACTGCAAATTGGTGCAACCACTATGGAAAGCAGTATGGAGATTCCTCAGAAAACTTGGAATGGAACCATCATTTGACCCAGCTATCCCACTCCTGGGTTTATACCCAATGGACTTAAAATCAGCATATTATAGTGACGCAGCCACATCAATGTTTATAGCAGCTCAACTCATAATAGCTGAAGTATGGAACCAACCAAGGTGCCCTTCAACAGATGAGTGGATAAAGAAAATGTGGTACATATACACAATGAATTATTACTCAGCCTTAAAAGAAGAAAGAAATTGTGACATTTGTAGGTAAATGGACGGAACTGGAGAATATCATGCTAGGTGAAGTAAGCCAATCCCCCCAAACCAGGGCAGAATGTCTTCTCTGCTTTGTGGATGCTAATTCACAATAAGGTGGGTTGGGGGGCGGGGAAGAACAGTGATACTTTGGATTAGGCAGAAGGGAGTGAAGGGAGGGGAGGGGGTGTGGGGGTGGGAGGATAGTAGAATGCATCAGACAGTATTATTGCCCTTCTGTGCCTAAATGACTACATGACTGATGTGATCCTACATCATGCACTACGAAAAGAAAGAGCAGTTATACTCCGTTTATGTATGATGTGTCAAAATGCATGTATAACTAATTAGACCAAATTTTTAAAAAAACTATCTCTATCTTTTACAGAAGAAGAAAAATATATTTCAGGCACTGAAGAAACATGAAGTGAGTTGGGCTCAATGGTGCACGCCTGTAATCCCAGCGGCTCGGGAGGCTGAGGCAGGAGGATAGCGAGTTCAAAGCCAGCCTCAGGAAAAGAGAGGCACCGAGCACTAAGTGAGACCCTGTCTGTAAATGAAACACAAAACAGGGCTGGGGTGTGGCTCAGTGGTTTAGAGCCCCTGGGTTCAATTCCTGGTACAAAAAAAAAAAAAAAAAAAAAGCCCGGGAAGTGAAAACTTCAGAACTTGTGAAGAGAGCAGAGGTGATTATCTTACGACCTTGGCGAGGTAAGGGTTTCTTAAGCAGAGCGTGGAGTGGACATGGGAAATGAAATGATGGATGCGTCTGGTTACTCTCCACTGAAGTGCTGCTCTTCATCTGGGGACACCCAGGGCCAGGGTCTCCTGTCCTCTGCAGGCCGCTGCTCAGACCCGTGGTGGTCTCCCCGATTGCAAGCCGGGCAGCTGGGGGCTCGGGGCTCTGTGGGCTCCAGCTCTCCTGGCCCTGCTGACCCTGCCCGCCTCTCCTCCCGCCTCACCTCCTGGGGAGCTCCCGTGCACAGCCCGCTCTGGACCTCTCCGGTGGACCTGCAGCTGCTCCCCAGGCCCCCCGCTCTTCCCGTCCGGCTGCCTGCTGGCACCCAGGCCATCATCACCTCCTGTGGGCTCCGACTCTGGAACAGCTGAGACCCCCACCTCACCAGCTGTTACCCCACATGCCCTCCATCTCACTGGTGCCGCCCTTGTGCTTGGGGCCCTCCCCCCGGCCCGGGTCGGGTCTGAGCAGCCTTGACATTACTGGCTTCCCAGTTAGCGCTCAGCACTGTCCCATCCTCTGGTCACTCGGGTCTTCTCTGCCAGGAGCCTCTGCTCCCAGGTGTCCAGTCCTCACTCCTAAGGCCGCCTGCCCAGATGGCCTTCCCTACTCCGCGTCTGCAAGTCACCACGGCCCACTACCCTCCGGCTGCCGCTCTGTGCTGTCTCCCTGGCGTCTGTCACCACCTCGCGCAACACACGTTTTACTTGGTTTGCTGACGTCTGGAGACCCCTCGAGGGCACTGACCCCACGAGGGCAGGGGTGGTCTGCTGGCACGCCAGCTGCAGGCAGCAGTCCTGACACCGGCTGCGTCTGAAGTGTTCCCTCCACCTGCCACCCTCCTGGTCTCCAGGGGCCCAGCACCCTGCCTGGGGAACCGCCCTCATGTGGTTCAGACCCTGCTGCACCCTGGCTGCTGCGCCCCTCCTCAGCAGGCAGAACCCGGGTTCCTAAGTGCCCTCCCCTGGGTGCCCTCCCTGCCTTTCCTGACACGAGCCCATCACCACCACTGTGGCGAGCTGGCCCCCAGCGGGTGACGCACACCACCCTGACATGCCCTGCATTGTCAGCATGGACAGCTCTGGGCCCCAGAACCTGCAGGAGTGTGCGAGGACTCAGCCCAAGGTTGGCAGGTCAGAGGACCTTGGTCAGAGGAGTTGCAGGGAGGAGGGCTGGGGGCTGGCAGAGGCAGCAGCAGGCAGGGGCAGGGAGGGCACCTGGGCAGGCGGGGGCGTACTGTGAGCCCCCTTCTTCAGGGAGGGCACAGGCTAGGCAGGTGGACTCATATCCGTGGACCTAGCTGGACAGGTGCAGAAGTGGCTGAAACCCAGGTCTGCTGCCCGAGAGGGGCATTTCTTGAGCTTCCTAAGGGCATCTGCTTGGAAAGTCTCAGATCTGATATGCTCAGACACCCCAACAGCTCCTCCCCTGATACGGTCGCACGCGCAAGTGCTCTCCCAGCACCACGGGACGACCTGGACCAACGGCAAGGAGAGAGCGACCCCGCATCTCTCGTCTTGGCAATGGCCAAGTGGACCCAGTTCCCACACTTTCTATGACACACTTTATGCAGATCCATGCAGACCCACCAGTTTCCCACTCGGCCTGCTCAGGAAGAGGCTCTCCTGTCCTGAAAGGTCAAAGGCACCCAAAGGTTTCAAAAGACCGGGCCCTTCCCTCCAACAGAGGGAAGTCAGCCAAGAAAGCAGCCCCCCAAACAACCGTCATTTTAAAAGTGTGGGATGTTTTAATAATGTAGATAAACTAAGTGGTGAATTCTGTAGTTAAAATGATATTTAATATGGTCGGAACTATCTCGGTGACTTCAGTCACCAATAGTGGCACGAGGGGCTGGATTTGTTGGGGCCCAGGTTACCTCTGAGCTGAGCTTTAGTCAGTACAGAGCCTCAGCCAAGAAGGGCGCTGGCAGAGTGACCAGGCAGAGCGCGGAGCCCCGAGGCTCTCCCTGTCCCCAGCCCATTCCAGAAGCACCCTCCCCAGGTAGAACACACTTCCTGCTCCTCGGACGCACCGTCACCTGTGGGCTCTGGGGCTGCTGCAGGTGAGCTCAGTGAGGCCTATCAGTTTATTTTTAGAAATGAGCATTTTAAAATAAATGCTTCGTTTTGTTTGAGGGGGCTTTATTGCTAGGGATGATGAAGTCTTCCTGGTGGAAAATCAAAATCAGATTCTCTGTTAGGAGTGTCAGGTGTGTCAGCATGCCACTAATTTATACCAATAATTAGAGCAACGTTGTATCCCCGTAGATGAAAGGGAAAACCTTCACGGTCAGTTCTTTACTGGTGAACTTCCACTAGCTGGCCCCACAGAACCACAGCATGGCTATGTTCCTTTTAGGTGTCCACATGGAACCAAGACAGGGAAGCGACTGCCAGCCAGGCCTGGCTCCCCTTTGGTCCTCGGAGGGACAGGACTGTCCTGAAACAGTGATGCATACTGAGCAGAGATGGTCCTGAGAAAGTGCTTAAGAGGTGGGATCTTTTTAAGCCTTCACACTCTCGGTCCCCTGGGCCCTCTTCAGGGTGCTGCTCAGAGCCCGAGGGGGCTGGGGTGCTGTGATGATGGCCCCCAGCTCCCGGTGAATAATCTCAAGTCCTTCCCCGGAACGCTGACAAACAAGACTCGAGTTCAGATGCCCAGACTCTGGAGGTGAAGGGAGACAGCTGTGGCCCCCGTTTCCCCCCAGGACCCCCAGCCCCAGGTCTGCTGGAAGCCTCCGGGTGAGCCTGAGCAGAGCCGGGAGGCAGGAGGGGCCTCTGCTTGGCGGGAGGGGACTCACTTTGTGTCTGAATCCTGTGGCTGGAGGGGGCTGGCGCAGGAAGGTTTGGGGCTGAAGGGAAGTCCTAGGGTGTGAGGCCGGTGGCACTGTGACGTCTGGCTGCTCAGCCACTGGGCTGGGAGAGGGGCCACCCCATGGTGGACACTGCGCTCATGGGTGCTGGCTGAGCATCCTCTCTGTGCCAGGCACTATGCCAGAGTTTGGCACAGAAGGAGAAACAAAGTGGGGGGCGGGTGGTGCCCCTGGGTGCCAGCAGTTAGCATGACCGTCCGCCAGGGACAGACGCTCCCTCCACAGCCCTCGAGATGGTGTCTGCTGGGAGGTGCTCTTGCCTTGGCAGGCCATGAAGGCCCAAGAGACCCAGGGCAGCAGGTGATCAGAGACTCCCAGCTGAAGAAGCCCAGCTGGGCCGCAGGGGAGGGAGCGGCGGGGAAGCCCTTCCGGGGCTCAGTGATGGGGATCAGGGACCCAGACAGCGATGGCCTGTGTCCAGCCTGTGCACAGTCAGGAGGCTCCCCAGGTGGGCGTGTCCCCAGCACAAGGAGCGGCCCGGGAGTGGCAGGGAGAGGGAGGTGAGCAGCAGCAGGCCAGGGCAGGGAGAGCCGCCCCCTCCCTGGATCTCGTGCGCCCTGGGTGACCACAGGTGGGGAAGGAGAAAGGGAGCTGGGGCTGAGTTTAACAATGAAAGGGACATTGTTTGCACCCTGATTGAAGCCCGTGGTTTATAGCTGTCACATAAACATGAAGCTCCCATGGGTCTTTGGTAAGATTTAAAAACAAAACAAAATAAGTAAAACCTGCCGTGTTTTCAATGGAGCGCGCGCAGGGACGGGCACGGGGCCACCTGCCTGGGGGAGGACGGGTCTCACCTGCTCGTCCGTCAGGATCTGCACATGCCGAGCGCAGACGGCCCTGAACTCGTCTCGGGAGACGGTGTTGGTCTTCATGGTGTCAAAGTTCTCCAGCTCCTGGGCGATGGTGTGGGGGTGGGAGGCCACTGCTCTGTGGAGCCGCTCTAGGATGTCCCTGTTGGCCATGTCCCCAGGCGATGAGGAGGTCGGGATCCGGGGCATTTTCTCAGCCCACTCATCAGCGGTCTGCACAGAACAGAGGAGACGACCTGCTGAGCAGGCAGGCAGGACTTTTTGGCTCTGGGCCCAGTACCCAGGCGAGTCCCAGGGAAGCCCAGCTTGAGGGGGAGAGGCCAGGACACCAGCCCCCCACCGAGGCAGGTCTACGTCCGTGTCCAGGGGCAGGTCTGTCCTAGCTGGGAGGAGGCTTGGGCTGCCCTGCGCATGGCACCGGGCGGGGCAAGCATGAGCATCCACCAGGGACAGGCGTTCCCTCCACAGCCCTCGAGATGGTGTCTGCTGGGAGGTGCCCCACGTCCAGGGGCCAGTCCTGCCCTGCTGGTCCCCCGCTCTGTCTTTTGGGTCATGTAACAGGCACATGGCATGTGCTGACCGCGTGGCCAGCGAAGCGAGAGGATTGTCATCTGCACTTTGGTTTCGGGACGTGGGTTCGTCTGGTCGGCTCCAGCAGCTGGACTCGGGAAGCCCTTCTGGCCCTTCACGGCTGCTGTGGTGGCACGCTGCTGGCCAATGTGCCCTGAAGCGGGGGCCTTGTCACGACCCCAGGGATTTATTTCTGGTGAGTGTGGAGGGATCTGCTGGAGCAGTGGGGCCAGGCTTGTGGCCTGGGGAGGGCTCTGGTGGCGGGGGCGCTGTCCACAGGGCCCGGGGGTGTCCTGGAGTGAGGAGGAACTGGACCCCAGGCAGGAGTGCAGCAGAAGCCTGTGGAGGCTCATGTGCTGGTGAGCAGGGGGCCGAGGGGACTGCACCACCCTCACATCTGCTGCTGGTCACTGTGCGGACACGCAGGGGACAGATGGCAGGAAGAACAAGCAGGGGAAGCCGCTTGGTGAGTGTCGGCAGAGGGACCGTGACAATGGAAGGGCCTCCCAGTTTACCCTAAGGCCAGTCAGGAGGGAGCACTGAGGACACTGGGCTTGGGAGACCCGTGGGCAGCTGAGTCCCAGCCTTCTGCAGGAGGCTAGGAGCCAGGGGGCAGCCCTACATCATCCCCCTGCAGAGTCAGAAAAGGTGCCAAAGCCAGGCCTCGGGGGAGGGCTGGCGGGGTCCCGCCTCCGAGAGCCCAGGGCTGGGGTGTGGGGAGCTGCCCCTGGACCCAAGCATCCTCTGAGCTACCCTGGGCGTCCTATGCTGCTCCTTGTGTCAGTGACAGCCCTTTCCATGTCCCACACGTGGTGACGTTGCAGCAAGCCCAGGAGGCTGCTGGGAATGCCCTCAGAACCACCCTCACAGGCTCCCACTTAAGCCAAAGCCCACCACGTCCTCGGCCACCCACAGAGTGACAGAGGCTTTTCAGGATGTCCATCGGAGCCGTCTGGAAGTCAGTGATGCTTTTCTTCTCTCGTTTCGGAAAAGCGATATCACTGATGCATTTTAAGCATTTTTAGAATTCTTCTCAGAGCTAACCAGGCATTTCCTTGGAAGGCTGGCTCCAAGGGACGTTGGCACCCAGAGAGCCGAGGACCGACGCAGAGTCTGGTCTCACACCCTCATACATCGGGGGGCTGAGGAGGACCCAGGAAAGCACACTGGGAAGAAGAGGTGGGGGCCCAGGGAGGGCGCAGCTCTGGAGCCGGGTCCACACTCTCCCCCGCCGGGCCCTGTGGCCTTGCACGAAGCCACGTGCCCACCTTTTGCCTCAGTTTCCTCATCTGTCCAGGAGGACAGAGATTCACTTGAGACAATGTATGTGGATGTTCTTCCAAAGTGTTAAAGCACAACTGAAATACCATTAAGGTAAAGCAAACGGAAAATACCATTATTCTGACAACAGATTCGGGAGGATTCTAACAAAGTATTGTGTGCAACCTTAGGTTAATATGCTTTAAACTCCAGAGGAAACAGAATAGATTTCTAGCAAAATATAGATTACTAAATTTAACTGAGGTATTAGAAAAGCCTGAATAGACCGGGAACCACAAAGAAATGGAAAAAGCTGTAAAAGAGCTCCCATCTATCATTAAGAAGGTGTCAAGCCCAGACAGTTCTAAAGGCGAGCGTGTGGAACCTTCAGGGAATAGATGATTTTTACATTAGTCAAATTATTCCAGCACACAGAAAGGGCTATGTAGGGTTTAAATCATTGCATATGATCCTAATACCAAAATATGATAATGAAAATTATAAGCGAATCTATTTTATAGCTATGGATGTAAGAATTCAAAAACAAAATGTTAGGAATATTCAACACCACATTTAAAAAAGATTCTCCAGCTGGGCATGGTGGGGCACACCTGTACCCCAGTGACTCGGGAGGCTGAGGCAAGAGGATCACAAGTTTGAGGCCAGCTTGGGCAACTTAGTGAGAACCTGTCTCAAAAATAAGAGAGGGCTGGGGATGCAGCTTGGTGATGAAGTACCCCTGGGTTCAGTCTCACTGAGGCCAGCTGGGGTTCACTCTAAGAACGCATCAAGAGTCAGCAAATCTCTCAGTTCCTCACATCAGTGAAGCCACATGTTGAGGGATGGCACAAAGGCACCCCACAGCACTCAGCAGCCATTCCTGGTAAAGATGGCAGAGGACAGCAGGGGACTGCTGACGTCAGCCTGGTCGGCTTGGGCACTTCTATACCACATTTGATCCAATAAAACAAAGCAGCAAATGCTGAAAACAATATTTATCCTCATTTTTGAGGAGGTGATTTTACGACTAGAAAATATCAATAAGACAATTTAGGAAAGTGGTCAGTTTCAAGCTAGGAATACAAGAAAGCAATACCAGTTTTTAAAAAATAGTAACTATAATAGAAGTTGAATTGTGAAAAAAGTCTACAATCACATTGATGACAAAGCTGCTGAGTACCAGGATGAAAGGCCCAGACCTAAAGAGTCCTGAACACACACTGTGAAGGTACCAAAATGAGAGTGGAATAAATGGGGAGATGTGTCGTGTTCCGGATAGAAAGACTCAATTCCAAAAGAGAAAACCTGTTGCAAGTTGTAAATAAGCTTAATAAAATTTGAAGAAAACCTCCACGGATATTCGGGGAGCTCGTTAGACATATTGATATTAATGTTGACGTTGAAAAATATGCGGAAGTTGCCATGACATTTTTAGAAAAGGTCAGCAACAAAGTTTTGAACCCATAAGAAGTTAAAACTTGCCATAAACTTGGTGAAATGAGAGCGGCAGAGCCAGGCAGGGATGTAGCAAGGGTGTCAAGAGCAGCCACCCCAAGGCAGAGGCCGACATGAGAGCAGCAAGTGTCCCCGAGGCAAGGCCGCGACATCAGAAGGCCTATTTGTCACAGCATCCTAGGAATTCGGGAGCAGTGTGGCCAGGGCGAGGGACCTGGGGGAGGGTGGCCCGCCTCAGCAAGTCAGTTCTCTATTCTCCCCAGAGCCACCAGCTTCAAACACGGCCCTCCCCAGGTCCCCAAAGCAAACTGCCTTCCAGGTGCCTGGGCCTGGGATCAGCCGTGACATCACTTTCTCACTCCCACACCGTCCAAGGTCCTGGGGCCCTGAAGTCGCATTCCATCCCCACCTCCTGGTCAGGGCCACCATCAACCCTGGCTGCAGCAGCTGCCCCTTCCACTCTGCCCCCTTCCCTAAAGGGACGGATCAATTCGAGTGGCTTCAGGTGTCATCAGAGTAACCCTGCCCTGCCCTCTGCGACTCTGGCCCACTCTGCTCAGGGTCCCACCTCGGGGCCTGCACTTCTTGTGGGCACTGGTGGCATTTCTGAGTGCTGCTCCCCTGACCCTACTTGTCACTCCCCTTCCCCCGCTCGTCACACTTGGTGACCTGTGATCCACCGTCTTTGTCATCTTTCTGACTTGAGGGAAAATAAGTTTGCGAAAGCAAGGGCTCTGGTGGTTCAATGGCAGCTGAGTCCCGGGCTGGGGCCAGAGGCTGGCACCGTGGGGTCTCGGGGCTTGAGAGGGAATGAGTGAAGAAAGAGGCCGCGGCCGACAGGCACACAGTGAGGGGAAGGACGCGGCCGGCTCTGCCCGGGCAGTGGCCCAGGCCTGTTACAAGGCTCCCATCTTGTTAGGATTAAAAAGAGAAAGAAGAAATTAAAACAGGAGTCTACTTCTTTCTAACAAAGTGTCAGGCTGTCCTCGCAGCAGCTCAGTGTTGGCAGGAGGAAGGGCTTCTGCCGCCATCGGCCTTCCCTCCCTGCAGCCCACGCCCTTCCCTCAGGTCCTCCGCACTAAACAGAAGCCCAGGGTTGCGATCCTTACAGGGTTATTTTAAAAATTCATAAAACCCAAGCAATTGGCAATGACCTGGGGGTCTTCCACTGGTCAGTGGCCACGATCTCCTAGATGGGCCCCAGGCTGAGGATCATGTCACAGGTCACCGAGTGACTGATCCAAGCAAATGCACAAGTGAGCCCGAGGGTTGTGAGCCCTGGAGGCCTTTGGTGGGGACCGGGGGTCCAGGAGCGACAGCCGATGGGCCTCACGCAGTCCTGGACACTGGTCCCCAGCCCCTGCACTCACCTGTGTGGCCTCATCCAGAACGCACAGGCAGGGCGAGTCCCAGAGCCCCCAGGGTGGGCAACAGCCCCGCCTAAGACACACTCCCCCCAGGATGAGCACACTGTCACCATCTGGCTGTCAAAGTCACCATCCGCTGACATCCAGGGCATTCCTGCTCCGTCCTGGGGACCCAGGTCGGAAAGAATCCTTCAAGCCTCTCCCAGGTGGAGCTGAGGGCCCCTGGGTGAAGAGAGGCGGGCAGTTGCCCAGGGGAGTGGGGACGAGGACCACCATGCACGCTCTGAGGAGGGGACCCGGCCCTTTTGTGACTGGGAGGTGTAGCCAGAGTTCAGGCCACCGTGACACGGAGGCCTCCCTGCCCTGCCCCGGCCAGGAAGAGGGGGGAGAGGCGAAGGGACGGCCCAGGCCTGTCAGGGGAGAGGCAGAAGCGGCCGCTGTTGAGGGGCGCGGGAAGCCCCAGGACTGCGTCTGCAGGGCACCCGGGCGTGGCCACCGGTCAGATGTGCGTCTCCTGCCACAAAAGCAGATCCTGCAGGTTCACTGTCGGCAACTTAACAAAAAAGTCGCAAAGAAAGCTCACGAAGACCCCACCGTGGCCAGCACTGTCATCACCTCTGAGCTCAAGGGGCGAACCTCTGCCCGACAGGTCCCCAGGCCCGTGGGCCCAGCCGCGCACCCCAGCCCCACACTGTCCCAGGAACCCGCTGGCCCTGGAGGCACAGCTCGGGGGCTTCAGCCCAGGGCGCCTTGCTCAGAACCTGTGCGGCCCCTGGGCTGCCTTCCCAGGGCCCTGGGGAAAGCAGCTCAGCCGCCGCCAGCCTCGCTCCAGGGAGGAGGTGCCAGGGAGAAGCAGATGGCTCCTGGTCTGGCACTTTTGTGTCCCTGGCACTGCGCATGCGAGCACTACATCTGAGTGGGGAAATCAGAAGAAATGTCCCTTCTAATCAGAAAAGACATCACCATCTTCAGATCCAACGACACCTTAGAAGGTCACCGAGCTCCGCAGGAAGAGCCCCCCAGAACAGGACCACAGGCGCAGGAGGGGGACTGGGGAAGGAAGAGGTCCCAGGTCCCAGGGTCACTGGGAAAAGGGCCCCTGTCCCCACACCTCATGCTCCTGGCAGCCTCCATCTGACACAGAGAAGCACTTTGGTGACTTTAAAAATGTGAAACAAAAAACGTTCCGCACCCCAGGCCTGACCTGGTTAGAATGACAGCCACGCTGTGGACGGAGCTCCCTCCCGGCGCCCGAGGGACCTCGTTGTAGCAAACAAGGGCCGTCTGGAGGTGGCAGGAAGCACAGGCCACCACTGCGGAAAGGACAGTCTCCACCCTCTGTGAGGTACTCTGTGAGTACCCCGTTGTGTCTGCGATGACGACTGGGCCCAGGGACAGCCCCCGCCCCCCCCCCCCCCGCCCTCGCGGTGTGTGTCCTGTGGGGAGCACGTCCCAGTCCCCGCCCGGCCACGCCAGCCTGTGGTCTGAGAGCTGAGGCTGCCTGCCAAGGCCCAGGTGTCAGAGGGGCAACAGAGGCCCACCTGGGCCCCTCGCCTGCGCCAGCCCACTGCTGCCCCTTCTCCCCAGCCTCTCTGTCCCTCACTGACCCTGACCAGGCCCCTCTGGGCAGAGCCCTCTGCAACTCAGCCACTGCTGTCCTCCAGCGTCACCTGGGCTTCACCCTGTGAGCAGTGGGGGGCAGCCTCAGTCCCTGCAGCAGTGTGGCCACATGTGGCCTCCTCAGATGTGATGAGTTCAGCCAAGGGCCAGTCGGGTCCAGGGGAGGGAGCTAGGCCTGGAGGGTGGGACAGCCCACCATTCACCCAGGCTCACCCCAGCTCTTTCTTGTGACCTCGGGGAGGAAAATACCCCCCATTTGACCTCCCTTTCCTCCTAAAGTGGGTATAAAAAGGCGCCTCTCCAAGGGACCCCCGAGGCCCGAGCAGCAGGGGCCTGGGCAGTGGGAGACCGCGGCTGCTGCAGCTGGGGCTGTGGCAGAGTGTTTCCCTGAGTCAGGAGGTCAGGCAGACTGGGCTTGAGCCCTGGCACCTGGCTGACACCATGTCCACCCTGGATAAGCAGGACAGAAGCCCTCTGGTGCCCATTACTGCCTGGGGGCAGATCACCCAGCCACGGTGTTGCAGGCGTGTCTCCAGGAGAAACCAGGTCTGAGACTTGGTCATGCTGCGGGAGCAAGAGCCAGGTCCAGGTGGCATCCCATGGAACAGCATCCTTGGACTGGCTGCTGTGGGCCTGGACAGCAGGGTGTCAGGCCCTGCTCTGCCATCTCCTAGCTTGCTGAGTCAGCCCGTCTCTTCTCTGCCTAGTGCTCTGTCTGCAAGATGGAGACCGTTGGAGAGGGTGGCAGGCAGGGGTCAGTGCAGAAACAGGGATGTGCAGGCCACGTCCACCCCAGGAGGGCGCTGCGCTCCCGGTGTCTATGATGAAGATGGATGGATGGGGCTCTGCCGCAGGGCACTTGTAGAGGTGGGAAAGCTCTGGGGTGCTCGCCTACACCACCCAAACCTCGGGCAGGAGCCAGCAGGTCAGCCAAGGACAAGAACCAGCGGGCGGCCTGGGTGAGCCCCGCGGGGCTGGCTGAGCCCAGGCAGGCTGCACTGGCAGCCCCTGGGGTCTGTTTAACAGCTCCGTGAACGGGGTGGGCAGCTCTGGACAGGACACTCCTAGTGGAGAAGCTAGGTCCAGCCTCACTCTTGGTTGACTGGTAAAGTCACACCCAGCTGCGCCCTAAAACCTCTGGACGATGGGAGCTGGGAGGTTAAATTGTCAAGTCATGCAGCAGAGCAGGAGGTGATGGTGTGCTGTAGGCCTGTGTCCTTGGTCCCATTTCTTCGGCTCTCCCTGTGTCCACGTGTGACATCGTGGCCTTGGAGTCAGCCACGGCCTTGCTTTGGTCAATGCATGTTAGGGAGCCGGGTTCCCCAGCTGAGAGTGGGGCCCCTGAAGGCCTGAAAATGAAGACAGGCTCAGCTGCAAATGCGCCTGACCACCTTGGCCTCGGAGCACCCTCGCTTAGCCGCCACACGCCATGCACTCAGTGGTCTCCTCTCGTGGCCGCAGGGCTGACAGGGTCTGTGGTCACTGCCACTGCCCAGCATGGAGAGAGAGGATCAGGCCACATGCTGCCAGCCTGGGGAAGATTCAAATTCCAAAATACAACTGCTACTGAATGTTGTTCTTGCGCCTCTTGTAAAGTTGAGAATCTTAAGTTGGGGACTGTCTGTATAATGTGATCAAAGAGTTAAACAGCTCGAGCATAACTGGGAAAGGCTTGCGTGGATGCCACCACTCTGAGAATATGACCTGGCAATCGAGCTGGTCTGAGGAGGACAAGAAAGGCATGGAGCAGAGATGCCCTAGCCCTGCCCCCAGATCTGGGCCCAGGCCAGCTCAGCCACCCACAGAGGTGGAGGCCAAGCCCACTTTGTGCCCTCCGTTAGCAGTTGCTGGTTCCTTGGCAATAGGTCCTGGTGTGGTTCTGAATTTCTAACGACAAGCAATGAAAGGGGGTGAGCTTAGAATATGGGAAAAAGTAGCCATACAGCACCTAGCACAGAGCGCGTTTAGACCTCAGTGTTCCTTGACCATGAGCCCGCTCCAAGGGCGTTTTGTGGTACCTTTGTGGGTTTCTAAGACAGCCATTAGCTGAGCCCCAAGTTAGTACAAAGTGGCTTTGCAAGGTCCATGCCAGCTGTCAGATTAGAGACACGTATCTGTATTCGAATATAATTATTATGGAGGTAATTAGTAGCTCACTGGCTGCATGCTTCATATAATAAGTTTTGTTCTGAATACTTAGGAAGACAATTATATAGTTTCTTTCCATGATATCTTATTGGAGGAAAACAATCCTGAAACTTCATACATAACAGGAACACAGCAGGTAGCAAAAAATACTAATTAGAAATATTCAGTAAAGAATTCCTGCTCTCCTCTTAAAGAATGGTATAATTACTTCTAAGAATTGAAAAATTGCTTCATTTGATCAAATATTTTGATTAGAAAAGAAATTAATTGTACTGTATCTTCATTTGTATTTACAGTGAATAAACCGAATGCTAAAAATAACATCAGCAAAACTCCCTGTCAAAGAAAAAAAAAAGATAAAACATTTAAAATCCAGATGGAAATCCAGGGGGAGCCTGGGTGGGAGCTGACTGCTTGGCCTGGATCTGAGATCCGGAGGTGGACAGTAGCAGGCCCCAGAGTGGGTTCTGGGTGAGCGTCCATAATCCAGCACATGGTTTGCACAGGTGGGCTCTGACCCCAGAATTCCAGGTGCCACTCCAGGTATCCTGGGCACCACGCGGCCTAGGCCTGGGACCTCCATCTGTACAACAAGTGGGGCCATGTGGAGTCCAGAACGTCCTTGGAAGTCCAGTCACTTCAGTGATGCTGACAGGGCATAGATGCTTCTCTAGTCCCCACATCACCGGGGGCAGCTGTGGACCCGTAGTATTTTATACCCAATCAGTGGGACTGGTTCCCGGGATAGCCCTGCTGGAGGGTGGAGCTTGGGGGCCCTGTTCCAAAGCCGAGCTCTCTTGCCTGTCTCCAGCCTGTGGCCCACCACACATGAGAGCACGGGAGCCCACCTAGAAAGGAACCCAGTAACTCAGGCACACCCACGCAGCCCCTGGGTGCCAGGCACCACCCCAGACAGGACCAACAGCGGTCAGTGGCGGACCTGCAGAAGACGACGCGCTGAGATGCTCCTCCTCCCCAGCCAGGGAAGCCAGGCAGACCAGCCCTGCAGCCCTCCAGCCTCCAGCCCTCCAGCCCTCCAGCCTCCAGCCCTCCATCCCTCCAGCCTCCATCCCTCCATCCCTCCATCCCTCCAGCCCTCCAGCCCTGCAGCCTCCATCCCTCCATCCCTCCATCCCTGCAGCCCTCCAGCCTCCAGCCCTCCATCCCTCCAGCCCTCCAGCCCTCCATCCTTCCACCCTCTAGCCCTCCACCCTCCACCCTCCAGCCCTCCAGCCCTCCAGCCCTCCAGCCCTCCATCCCTCCAGCCCTCCATCCCTCCAGCCCTCCAGCCCTCCAGCCCTCCATCCCTCCATCCCTCCATCCCTCCAGCCCTCCAGCCTCCAGCCTCCAGCCCTCCAGCCTCCAGCCCTGCAGCCCTCCAGCCTCCAGCCCTCCAGCCCTCCAGCCTCCAGCCCTCCAGCCCTCCATCCCTCCAGCCCTCCAGCCCTCCAGCCCTCCATCCCTCCATCCCTCCATCCCTCCAGCCTCCAGCCCTCCAGCCCTCCATCCCTCCATCCCTCCATCCCTCCAGCCTCCAGCCCTCCAGCCCTCCATCCCTCCAGCCCTCCATCCCTCCAGCCCTCCAGCCCTCCAGCCCTCCAGCCCTCCAGCCCTCCAGCCCTCCAGCCCTCCAGCCCTCCAGCCCTCCAGCCCTCCAGCCCTGCCCACAGCCTCCTCACAGACTCTGGCCATGGGCCCCCCCTCAAGTCCCCTGTGCCCTGGCCATACCCCAAGAGTTGCCTCCTATCCTCGCGGCGCTGCACATGCCATTCCCCCACCCAGGCTCCCCTTCCCCCTGCCCGGCTCCAGAGCTCCTCAGAAAGCTGTTCCTGCTGGCTGTCCCCAGCGCAGAGGCAGCAGTGCCTCCTCCTCCACCCCTCCCTGCCCCCCAGCTCCTCGTCTCACCTCCAACCCTCTGCTTGACGTTCACAAAGGATCTGTGCCAAGACCTTTGCAAACACCCACCTCACAAATCCTCTGGCAGCATGCAATTGCCATGAAGTGCAGAGAGCTTCCAGGGAACCCTGAAGCCACCCCTTGACCCTTTAATGATTCAATAAACTCATGGGTGAAGCCATTTGTAAAACTGTTAAAATAAATTTCTCCACCCAAATAAATTCTACACCATTTAATCACATCATTACTCAGCATTAAACATGCAGCCTCTGGAGCAGGGTGGAATACAAAATAAAAAGACTGCAAACACTCGCCGTTGGCTCCTAGGGACTCTGCGAAGCCCTCTGCACATTAGCTCACCAAATATAAAAAACGGTGAACGCTGAGCCAGCTCTGAGTCCACAGGAAGGAGGCCGAGGGCCTCGGCCAGCACTGGCCAGAGCCCTAATCCCAGCTCTGGCATTCCTAGCCAGGTGACCGGGAAGAATGCTGTGCCTCTCTGAACCTCTGTTTCCTCCTCTGTAAAGCAGGGCTGGTGACGGATAGCGGCCTTGGCTCCCACGCAGGACCATTGTGAGGACGAGGAGAATGCCTGCAGCAGAGGCTGCTGGCAGCACCTCCCAAGTCCATCAGCCCTCACTGTGACGATGCCTGATGTGGTGACAAGAGGATGGCAGCAATCTGCCAGGTGCAGTCACCAGGTCGACTCGCTCCTTCAAGTACTAGTCTAGAGATGGAACTTTGGTTAGTTCACGAATGGCCACAGCCATTTCTGCTGGGGCACAGGCCATCCTGAGGGAGCAGTGAGTGAGGCCACTGTCTGGCACGAGCCTGGGCCCAGGGCCTGGCCTGCTGCCTGCCTCTGCTTCTCACTCCTGTTTTCTGGGTGCTGAGGTTCCCCCAGCACCTTAGCCAGAGCCTGAGCAGCCATGGGACAGCAGGAGGCAGTGCCACGTGGCGCGGGCTCCCTCTGCACGGCCACTGCGATGAGCCCCGTGACTGCTGCACTGACAGGGCCCGACCTGGCAGATCCGCTGGTGCAGCTCCGGCTGCTGCCAATCTACCCAGAAGCTGCTGTTGTGGCTCTGGAGGGACAGAACCATGGGGAGCCTGCTGGGGCTGCGGGTGCCACAGTCCATCTACCAGATCACACAGCGTCCCGCTGAGACTGGGAATCAGGAGTCCCAACACAGTCCCAGGAGGGAGGGCTGGTGACAGCGAATCCAGAGGCCTGGGGCGAGTGGCACTGTGGCGGGGACTACAGGAACCACACAGCTGGCGCCTGGGAGCCTGGCTGAGCACCTGCAGCAGATGCGTGGTCTGAGGGGGTCATAAAGGTGAGCAGACCCCGACTCTGCCGGGAAGGCAGGGGCTGAGAAAATCTGACCACCTGAATTGACTGCTTGACTGGAAATCCAGGGCCGGCATGGTGTCCTCTCTATGGGCCTCGCAGACAGGGCTCCTGCAGAGCCGGCTTCGGCCGACAATGTCTGTGTTTGCCAGAGGCCTCTCCAGGGGCCACAGGGACTGTGACCAGCCGGCACGGGGTCAACCCTTGATGGTGCAAGCTTGGAGTGTCCACTTTCACCTTTCCACAGAGGCATCAGAGCACAAGCCACCTCTGGTGGTCACCCTGCCCTGCTTCTAGCAGAGCTCCATTGGCAGCCGCTGGAGCTGAGCAGGTGCCCAGTCCCTAGACTGTCCACTCTGCTGGAAACTGAGGTCGGAAGGGGTGTGTACCCCTTCCCCCAAAGAGGCTTCTGGTCGTGGTGGGGCTCTGAGGAGCTGCTGTAGCCATGTGGCCTCCACACTGTGCTGGGAAGGTCCCTTCAGCAGGTGGCCCTGCCAGCTGCAGCTTTCAGTGTCATTCTGGCCACCCCAGCTTGCTTAAAGCAGGAGATCTGGGCACGGTGGCAACTGGGCAGCACCAGGGCCAAGGTAGTGCTGGTGCTCATGGCCTCCTGGGCTGGGGCGCCCCTCCCCCTGGCGGGCTGGCCTGAGCGCGAGAGGTGAGCACATGCTGTCTGTCCCTGGCTTCTTTCCGAAGGTGGGCCGCTGCTAACACCCGGGACTGAGGGGACTGAGGCGGTGTGTCTGCTGCCTGTGTTAGGTGCCGTGCCAGCAGCCGCGGCCCTGCCCCAGCACCGAGGCCACTCCAGCATCCAGGCTGGCCTGAGTCACCCTCGCAAGGGCCCAGCTTCGAGAGTCCACAGGACAGTGGGCACTGGGTGCCACGAGCACACCTCCCCTTTCTCTGTCGCAGTCATTAGAAATACAGGGACGCCACTGTAGCTGCAGTAAACGCAGAGGTCAGTTAACGCGACACTGACCCAACGTGGCAACTAGTAGGGACAGCATCTGACCTGGAAATCACGCCACACAAGACTGCTGACATTTTTACATGCTTCACAGTCTCTTCAGCTGAAAACTACACTCTCACCTTCTCTCAGAAAGAAACTCATCTTGAGTTATTCCACACACAGGTGAATGGCTCCAAGATCATATGGACATGAGAAACAGCAAGAGCAGGTCTCATTGGCTCTCTGCTTGCTAAAATGTGACAAAATAATTACTCTGTATTGAATAAGCATGTGTTTTGTTTAAAAAAATTCCATTATTTCCATGGTAATAAAGTAGCAAGATTTCATATGGGTTTTTACTATGTCTTTTAAAATTTCTATTTCTGCTCTGAGCATTATTTTTATATTCATGGAAGATACTGAAATTGCACTTTAAGGTTTAAAAGGAATGTTAAACAGGAACGATTTTCTAAAAACGAGGTGATACTCTGTATTTTGAACAAAGAATTGGAATGTGAAATGCTTTTCCAGAAGGGCGGGGAGCTTGCGAGCCGAGAGCTGGCCGTGGTCTGCGGGCGTCTCATGAGGCTCCCGGCTCAGCCAGCCTGGCCCGTTTCCTTTCTGACCAAGCCGCTGGGGCCGCGCCGTGTAGCGTCCATTTCTCCCTTCCTACTGCGGCCAGTTTCTTGTCCTGAATCCAGGTGTGAGGTTCCCGGTGGGAAGGGCCCAGGGCTGGCTCCTCTCTGAAGGGGCTGCCGCTGCCTCTGCCTTCCCACCTGCACAGGCCTCTGTGCCCAGGGCTGCTCTCTGCAGTGCCACAGGGCTCTGTGCCCACAGGGCTGCTCTCTGAGTGCCACAGGCCTCTGTGCCCAGGGCTGCTCTCTGCAGTGCCACAGGGCTCTGTGCCCACAGGGCTGCTCTCTGAGTGCCACAGGGCTCTGTGCCCAGGGCTGCTCTCTGCAGTGCCACAGGCCTCTGTGCCCAGGGCTGCTCTCTGCAGTGCCACAGGGCTCTGTGCCCACAGGGCTGCTCTCTGCAGTGCCACAGGCCTCTGTGCCCAGGGCTGCTCTCTGCAGTGCCACAGGGCTCTGTGCCCAGGGCTGCTCTCTGCAGTGCCACAGGCCTCTGTGCCCACAGGGCTGCTCTCTGCAGTGCCACAGGCCTCTGTGCCCAGGGCTGCTCTCTGCAGTGCCACAGGGCTCTGTGCCCAGGGCTGCTCTCTGCAGTGCCACAGGCCTCTGTGCCCAGGGCTGCTCTCTGCAGTGCCACAGGGCTCTGTGCCCACAGGGCTGCTCTCTGCAGTGCCACAGGCCTCTGTGCCCAGGGCTGCTCTCTGCAGTGCCACAGGGCTCTGTGCCCAGGGCTGCTCTCTGCAGTGCCACAGGGCTCTGTGCCCAGGGCTGCTCTCTGCAGTGCCACAGGGGTCTGTGCCCAGGGCTGCTCTCTGCAGTGCCACAGGCCTCTGTGCCCACAGGGCTGCTCTCTGCAGTGCCACAGGCCTCTGTGCCCAGGGCTGCTCTCTGCAGTGCCACAGGGCTCTGTGCCCAGGGCTGCTCTCTGCAGTGCCACAGGGCTCTGTGCCCACAGGGCTGCTCTCTGCAGTGCCACAGGCCTCTGTGCCCAGGGCTGCTCTCTGAGTGCCGTGGGCAGGAAAAGCCAGGAGGCCGGGGCACCGGAAGGCTCCAGGCTCTGTCCACTGACAGATCCTGCACCCCAGGGTGGGGTGGTCCATGCTGGGCGGCGCCCCGGCCCTGAACCTTGAGAAGTGCCACCTGCCTTAAGTGGCTCCAGGCAGCAGGAGCCAGCGAGGCGCCTGGCAGGCCCTGACGGGGAGGGGCGTGGCACTGCCACACGTGTTGAGGACAGATTTAGAGCTACACTCAGCTTTAGAGGTTGACTGTGAGCAGGTGTGACTGTTGTCTTCTCTCCGCCTGCTTCAATTGCCTCCGGGTCTCACCTGAAGCCTGCAGCACAGTTCCTTCTTCCCTCTCCGGGAGCTCGTCGGTCTGGCTGGGGATGGTTCTCTGTGAGCTCCTTTGCGAGGGGCACTGGCGGCCTTAATTACATTTTGGTAATCCCTTTTTAATTACTCGCCTCCTCGTGTCCCCAGGGAAGGGAAGACTGGGTCATATTTAATGAGTTCGAGGAAGAGGCACCGAGGACTCCGTTGTTTCTTCTCTTCCCTCCTATTAACCGAGCCCCAGGACGAGACTGGAGGAGCTTCGGGATGGTGTGCTGTCCCCCCCCCCCACCCACTCCCAGAGCACCGATGCCCTGCCACCACCACCTGTGCCTAATGGCAGATCAACAGGACAAAGGGAAGCCTCAGGAACTCTGTTATTTGCTATGACAGAACTCGTGGTCACTCCTGTGGGGCCTCACTGTCCTCCTAGCCCAGGCAGCCCTTTCCTGGTGACTGCACACCTCTGACCTCCTGGGCTCAGGTGACCTTCTCAGCAAGGTGTCCTGTGCCCTCCTGGGCTGGTTGCAGACACTGGTACAGTTGGCCCAGAGCTCTGAGCACACCCTGCAGGCCACGTATCAGGAGGCTGCTCTGTGGCTCCCACGGCGGCCCTGCAGGCCACAAGGACGAGGCCATCTCTGCAGTTGCTCCCCCGCGATGCACACTTGTCACCGCCACTCCTTTGCAGTAGCCCTGCTTCTTGGCACCTCACCCGCAGGCGAAGGTGAGGGCAATCTGTGGGATCCGCCAGGGTGGGGCGCGCTGGTCACAGGCAGCTTTAGGGACGTTCACGCCATGACTCCTGGGAGAGGGTATGAGCGGGAACGAGCAGGTCCTGCACACGCAGCCCAAGCGGACCAGACCAGCCCTGTGTGACTTGGGTAAAGCCAAGGACCCCAAGCCACCGGCTGCCTGGCCCACCTCTTCTGACAGTGTCCCCTGCTGACCTCCCTTCAGCGGCCTCACTGCAGCCCCACCACGGGCTCCACTTCTCCAACCAGCCGGTGCCCCCATCTGCAGGGACCTTGTCTCTCCTCTGCATGTCCTGGAGAGGGCCCTGGGCTCCCTCACCTGCTCCTCCTCTGCTTCTCGTGGAACATGCTGGAACCTGCCCTGTGACCTACCCCTTCCTCTGTCTTCCTGGCCACGACGGAGGCCCTGGGAGGCAGGGACTGCCTCCATGCGCTCGTGCTGAACCTGGCGTCTGCTCAGTGCCTGGGACACGTGGGCCCACGGGAGACACGGGCCCACCAACAGTGAAGGAGGTGACACACTGAAAGGGCGCATGCCCACGCCAAGCCCCCTGTGGAGGGAGGGGCACAGAGTGGAAATGCCGGGGGGAAGGCACTGAGCAGGCCAGGGCAGCCGAGAGGGGGGGAAGCTGTGCCTCCCTCCGCACCAGCACGCGCCAGGGAAGCCCCAGGGGAGGCTGGGGCAGGCAGGAGACAGGAGCAGCCAGCAGCAGCCACGGTGCGGGCTTCGGGGAGCAGGCTGGGGCCGCGGGTGTCAAGTGACCTGTTCTTAAATCTCTCAAAGCGATTCAATAAATATCTGCCTGGGCAGAGGCTGAAAATATTTGTCAATAAAATAGTTGCAAGAATCCAGAAAAGCCCCAGGAGTCCCCACACTCCACAGCACACCCAGGTGCCCCTCATCCTCCCAGGGTGCATCCGTTCAGGAAAGGGTGGTGCGGGCGGCCTCAGGAGGGGACGGCAGTTGTTCCCGGGGTGTTTCAAGTCTTTTCTTCAGAATCATCAGTCTATTCCAAACAGGTGCGAGAGGTACCCACGCCCCTCCACACCAGCCCGAGCCACCTGAGCCAGTCACCCTTCAGTCATTCGTGACTTTAAAAATGGTGACTTCAGATGACTCCATCCAAAAGAATAAATAAACTATTTAAAAACACATACAAGGGGCCGCTTTCAAGATCAATAAAAATGTCCCTGTCCCCAACCCCAGCTATTTTTATTTCTTGGATCCTTTCCAAGAAAGAATGGATGCAGATTTGCACATGGTGCTCACTGCAGAGTAGACCACGTGGCCGAGCTCGGGAAAGTCAAAAGGCTTGAAAGTCAGGGAGTCAGTGGGCTGGTTCAGACATTTTAACTGGTGTTTGGAAAATCTCTAAGTGACATAGTGCAGTTCCACGTTAAGTGAAAAAAATAAAAAACAACAACAAGATACCCAAGTATATTGTCATCTCCACTCTGAGGAGCAGATTGAAACTGAAAAGTCATCTCCAAGGCTGTGAGTCACGTAGCACAGAACTCAGCCCCACAGCTGAGCCCTGCTCCGTCCCCTGTGTGGGGAGGCACCCGAGGGCCGGAGCCCTGCAGCGGCTCCCTAAGGGGCTGAGGGGGCTCTCGGCAGCCACCACGGCGGGCTCCAGAGGCTGCCTTCTTTTGTATATTTCCTCAAATTTCCACAATTGATGTTTTAAATCACAACAGAGTAGTCATTGAAAAGCGCAGTCACGATACTGAAGGAGCAGACGCAGGGCAGACAGGAGAAGGTATTTGAAACTCAAGCAGCATCAGAGGACTGGGAACTCCCCCGGTACTTGTGGACGGGGAAACCGAGATGGCCGACGCGTGCAAAATCACTTGCCCGGACCTACCACCAGATTGGCAGGAGTCGGAACATCGGACGCGCCAGGGCCCAGCAGGCCGGGGCACATCGTCAATGCCACACACTGGGAGCTGTGGAGGCATCAGGGAAGCTGAGCACGGCCACCCCATTACCAATGGCACCCAGAGCAGCCGCACGTACACAGGAACAGGTGTCAGGGACTCGGGTCCTAGACGAAGCCCTCGCTGCCCTTCCCAGGCCTCTCCTCCTATTGCCCTGTCAGAACCCCCACCTCCACATTCACCTCTGCCTCCCTGTCCACCAGGAGGACACAGCCCAGGGCCGGGACCACAGCAGGCCTGCTTCTCTGGACACCGGATCATCTTCTAGGACCTAAGATTCCTTAGAACTCTAGAACAACCTGACAAGAGCAAGCTCCCAAGATTTTTTTGAAAATAAAATAAAAAAAACTTTGCAGGAAAGTAGAAGATACATATTCACCTTCTAATTCTCTATGTAGAATTCACACCAATTCTTCATTTAGAATGAGCTAATTGCATGAGGTGATTGCCAATTTATCTGATGTGGTTTTAATCAATTACCCATTTTGTAAAAACTAATTTCAGTTCATTTTCATAAAAAGACACTTACGTATTGCAGACACCTACCTCCTCTAGGAAAGAGCTGAAGGTCTCTAGAAAATATTTCCAATTTATGTAGGGCACTAGATGAATTCTTAGTTTCCTCAAAAAATAATGGTACTGATTGTCCGATAGTTGGCAGCAGACGTCCTTCAGGACTTGCCCAAACTCCGTGGCATTTACAAAACCGGTGTCCTCTTTATCCAGGGCAGAAAATGCCTGAAAAGAGCAGAGACGAGTCTGATGACAAGAGCTGCCTGAAGTGGCCACATCGGGGATCACCCTCCGCCTGTCTCTGCTGAATGCAGATGAGGCCAGGGCATGAGGGCGACTCTCCACCGTGGACGGGGCGCTTCTGAGGTCCGGGGGAGCGTCACCTAACCAGCTCTTACTGCCGTGCACATCGGGAGGAAGGAGGGGCAGGGGAGTCCTGGTCCAGGGCCCTGAAACCTGTTGGAACTGCTCCTCAGCCTCGCGGACTCCATTTTGCAGAGGACAGAGTGACTTGTTCAGGGTCCCTCGACCATTAAATTCTAGCTCCTTTAAGCATAGACAGCAGGGGAAGGTGCAGGGCATCAGGCAGGGCTCCGGCCGATGTCGGACTTGGGGAACACCTTGGGGGAGGGTGATGGGTCCCTCCCTCCCAAACCCGTCCCCAGCCGGGCTTTATCACTGAGATCGCTGTCCTGGCCGAGCCTGGGCCAGAGCCTTAGGGGCCTCGCATCCCGAGAAGATGGCACCGCCCTGAGCCCATGCTGAGGGGCTGAGGACCCACTGCAAATCCAGCAGTGCCGTAGTCACACGGAGAGGTGCAGAAATGTGCTATAAAAAGAAAGCACATTTTTTCCATCTGTCGAAATAAAATCATTCATTTTTATTGCACTAGGAAATCTGTATCAAGTGGTAGATTAAGATTTTTTTTTAAGTAAGAAATTTAATGTGCCTGTAGACCCCAACCAAATCCTCTTGAGGTTGGTTTTCATTCTGGGCTCATTAGGCACACCCTGGACGTGGTCAGGTGTGGCCAGAGCCTCGGCAGAGGATGACCCACAGCTTCAACGTTTCCTCTGGCTGCAGTGACGTGAGGCAGCAGTGCAGGGGGCCCTGGCCCTGGAGTCAGGGGTCGGCCTGAACTGGGCTCTGCTGCCCACCTTCCGTGCGTGGCCTCCCTGCACTTCACCTTCTTCCCTATAAAAGTGGCCTGCCCTCGGGGTGGCCTCACTGCTGCCCGTGGTGGCTCCCAGCACATGCTGAGGATCATGACCATAGAAATAGACACTGCAAACCAAGTGCTTGGTGCCGCGAGGACCTTAGAGGACAGCGTGGGCCCCACCATCCCAGCCTCCCTGGGCCTGCGGTGAGCCCTGCCTCCAAGCCGCAGGGAGGAGGTGTCAGAAGGCCGTGGTGGCTAGAAGGCACTGTTAAGTCACTCCACAAACAAGACGTGCGCACACACACACACGCACACACACACGCGCGCGCACGCACACACACACACACACACACACACACACACCTGCCTCCTCTCTGATGGCATCCTGGGCCGGCGTCGGCGTTGCCCTCCTGGCCCCCTCTCCCTCCAACCCCCCTCCGTGCTCTCGGCCAGGGCATCTGGCCCTTGGCCAGCACCTCACTGCAGAAGACACATTTCCCACTAACAAGCACCCGGCTCCTCCCTCAGGTTCCACGGGCCTTAGTGTGAGAAGCACCTGACTGAGTCAAGTGGTGGCACTTTAGAAGGGACAGCCATGTGAACTGGGGTTTATCTGCCTGCAGGATACTTCTGAAAATCGGAACAGTGTGCTGACATCAGGCAGCAGGAGACTCACAGCCTCCAGGAGGACGGCCAGACCTGGCTCGCAATGTAGGCCCATGGTCAGGTCCATGTGCTCACCAGGGGCAGGGCCATGCTGCCTGGATTGCTGTCCACAAGCTTTCCAGGTGACCCCTGGGCAGGGAGGCCTCTGGCAGCAGGTGTGGTCCTGGGCTCTCTTCCGGCCCACGACCTGCTCACACTAAGTCTTCTCTAGACAATCATCAAAGATACAGCTGCTTGCCCACGGGAGACCCCGAGGTGCCGACACTGCTTCCCTCCAGGACGCAGGCCGAGTCCACCCACTTTCCCAAGCCAGCCGGGCCATGCTGGCCTCCTGCTGCTCTCCCCATCCATGGACCTCGGTGTGAGAAGCCCATCAGCCCCTCTCTTGGGCTCCAGAGCCCACTTTCCCCACCCGCACTGAGAAAGGAGGGATCTGATTCACTCCACAGAGTTCAGATCTCAGAGTGGAGAGCGAGCACCCGCTGGGCCTCGCACCGCACCGGCTGCCATGGACAGCTCACAACACCAGTGGCTCTGGGCCTGGGCTCCTTCAAGACCAGCACACTAGAGCTGATCCTCCTGATAAATCAGTTACAGACCTTCAGCACTTCAATTCTTCAAACCTCTTGGACTTGCAAAAGAAGGGCCGGGCCGATTCCCTTTCTCTACCCAACAGCCAGTTCCCAACTCAATTCCCTACGTGACCTTGGCAAGTTTTCATCCTGAGCCTCAACTTCCCTCCTGTCCAATCGTCAGCCCTCGGAATCTCACCAGGGTTCCCGGCCCGCGGGAGCTCCCCGGGAAGGAACGTGGCTGTCTGCAGAGCTGCGGAGGCTCCTTCCTGGGCCACGCTCTGCCTGGCTCTCAGGGGCCTTTCATGCGGGGGGCTAGGTCACGGGGCCCTGAAGTTTTGACCTGATGGCTAGTTCCGGTTGGCCTGTGGGCATCTGGGGGACCCTCTGCATGTGCTGCCTCATTTCATGCACATGGTGCTTTCTCTCCTGGAGGCTGCTGCAGGAGCAAACTCACCTGTGGACCACCCGCCTCGCCGGAGCCTGAGGACGCCAGCCCGGGTCACAGCCCGCGCCACACCAACATAAAGCCAATCCTCGGCTGACCCTCAGCTGACCCTCCCCCTCTCCCTGCTGGCCGCCTTCACCATGAGGTCGGGGTGGCACAGCCACCTCGTGTCCCTCATCTTCGTGGGCCCAGTGCCTGGCCACACTGAGAACTGGCGGGTCCCAGGGGCCTGCTCTACCTTCTGTCCTCTCCTGACCCCACCCACCCCAGCACCTGCTGAGCACGGGGACTGGCCCTGAAGCGCTCCAGGGGCTGAGTCGGGCAGGATTTTACGAGCGAGAAGGGGTTGAGCACTGGCTCAAATGCGCCATCAGATCCTGATGAACAGGACGCTCGGAGCAGGAGCAGGAGCGAGGCGGCGGGGGCCGCAGGTGGTGGCTGGGGCCGTGGTGGAGCCCGGTTTCCACGCCGACTCGCAGCTGGCCTACCTGGAGCAGAGCCGGCTGCGCAGACTCCACGGCCTCCTGCATGTTCCTGACGATCTCCTCTGGGCTCAGCGTGGAGAAGTTGATGGGCAGGCTTCCCTCTTGGTCCCTGGACTGTGGGCTGCCCAGCTGGCTCTTCTCCAGCGCTCTCTTCTCCAGCGCTCTCAAGAAGTCAAGGTAATTGACGGAATTATCCTGCTGGCTGATGCCCCAACTTGACCCCCCAAAGAAAAGACTCTATTAATTTTTCGAAGTCTATCACTCACTCATTCAACAAACAGTTGCTGAACAGTACTGTGGGGGACATGAGCCATGTCAAGATGCTGTTCCCTGCCCATGGGGACACGTGCCAGTCAGCTCTGTTATTAGACAGGCACATTAAATACTACAGCTAGGGACACTCCAGGTGGTAGGGACACAGGTCACTGCACTCTGAAGACCTGAGACTGGACAGTGGGGCTCACTGCTTTGGAGTGTGGATGACAGGAAGGAGAGGACTGGTCACAGGAGCTGGGCCCGAGGGAGGTGCCTGAACAGGGACGTGGCATTATGGCGCAATCCCATGACGGTGTGGGGCTGGGGTCAAGACTGACGGCAGGGTCTGAGACCCGGGGAGTGAGACAGCAGGTGCAGTGACGTGGGGTGCCCGGCCGCCAAGGCCGTCACCGAGGGGGCCGTGACTTGGACATGGCGATGGGATTTGAGGAGAATGGAAATCTGTCAGAGAGTGGAAAGCACAAGAGGAATCACATGAAACAGACATTAAATTATTTTCCAAGAAATGAAGTTGTCAAGGCAAAAGCTCTCCAAAGGTGTTTCTGCAAAGCCTAGCTGGCTTCATACTTTTTCAAATAAAAATTGTATCTGTGTTGGCCTCCATGAGGACATCTGGGTGGAAATGGAGGTTCCTTTGTGCCCTCAACTCCAACATCGAGGAAATTACCTTTAAATTATGAAGGAATAGATGGTGGGTAGAACCCAAAGGTGCCCTAAATGTATAAGCATATTTATTAAAGATGTAAAATAATTCAAAATAAAGTTTCATTGTGTTCAGAATTCACATTTCTGTAACCTAAGTTCTTGGAGCGCCATGGGTACCCGAGTGCCCAAAGTGTCCTTCAGTGGTACGGGGTGCAGGTGTCAGAGCAGGGCAGCTTGGAACACTGGTAAGTCAGAGAGAGAAGTTTCCAGCGACTCAGAGACTGGCTTCCAGAGAAGACGAGCCAAGAGCCGGGCTCTGCCAGCTCACAGCTGCATGGCAGCCTCCCGCAGCCCGCATCGGGTCGCCCGTGTGACGGAGACACCGCGGCAGAGGACAATCAACGCCATTTCATCAGCAGGATGAATTGCCAGCATGGTATTAAAATGTAGTAATAAAACCAAATGCATATGCTAATCTCCTCTGTAGTATTTAGAAAAGTCTATTTCGGATCTAGAAAAGAATAATCTCCATGTAATTGCCAATAGCCAAGATGTTTATCATCAAGGGTCTTTGAGAAAGAACAAGCAACCAAGTAGTGGATCCTTATTAAGGTTTCAATGCGTGAAGAAGTTGATCACCCATTGAAAGGTGGACTACAGAAATCCCACAGTTCTTTTGTGGTTGTTTATAAAAGTATCAAGCCTAACTACGTTTTAACAAGTCTCTCTTATAACCATTTAGTCAATTATTTATCTACTGCGATTTCCTCATGGCTCATGCGTTGAATTCATATGAATTCTTATTCAGCTGGAAATAGATTCAGTGGGAAGAGATGATGCTGCTTGAGGAAGAAGAGAACATGAGAGAATTTGAGGATGAAATGCCCTCCCTTTCTACACACACACACACACACCCTTGGATGACAGCTTCAAAATTTAAAGGGAAAGTGATTTTCTCCCTTGGATTCTAGATTCCAACAAGCTAAGAACCTGTGTAAGCAAGCATTTAAAAAGTTTTAGGCCATAAGAACTCAGAAAATTCACTTCCTGTCCAACCTTTCTTTGAAAACTACTTCAGGAAGTACTCCAGCAAAAGAAAGCAAAGCAAGCAAGAAATAAAAAGATGTGGATTGGAGGGATGGGGACGAATTAGAACTCAGTCTCCCTCTCATTCCATCAACTAGAAGAAGCTGAACAAGCTGAGCACTGATGGCTTTTCTTGGGTCCAGGGAAAAACAGAGGTCACAGGGCAAAAAGTCACCCTGAAATCTGTAGAGAAGTCATATCCTGAGGATCGCAGCAGGGACCTGCTCTGTGGGAGCAAAGGTCTTGTTGTTGTAAGCTGGTGGGAACTGTGAGGGTCCTCCTGAACAGCTGGGAGCTGCTGAGTGTGGCCCGGAGGCCGCCAGGAACCACCACAGAGAAGACCCGAGGGAGAGCCCAGGTGTTCTGGCAAGGAGGGAAAGAGTGACCGTTGGGAAGTGTGCCCAGACCCTTCTCTGCAACAGGGAAGAGACTTGATCAGACCTTCTCCCAACCCAGGACAGGGAATCAGCCCCTCGGCACCTTCCAACTTCCTGTGTCACCTAAAGAGGGAGTAGAGCTACAAGACGTGTCTGCAGGCTGCAGCCGGGGCCTGGCCCACCAACAGATGGCGCTCCAGTCAGAAGCACAGAACTGCAACCCAGCTCTGGCATCGCCACAGTGGGTACAGAGGAGAGCCCCGCAGCCACCCCACATCAGGAGGAGCCCAGGCAAGGCTGAGGGGGGAATTCGTGTCCACAGAAGCCTCCCAACTGAAATGAAGTGGAAAGAAGAATGGGAAGGAAACCCACACCGAGAGAGAAGGTCTTGAACTGGGGAGACTTCAAAAGCTCTGCTTCATCGAGACCCAGGAGGGAAGAAAGGGGCAGAAGCACATTGGAAGTAACAATGGCCAAGACTCTTCCAATATCCATGACAGACACCAAGCCACAGGTGTCATCCGGAAGCTCGAGGATGCTTCCCAGCAGGATGACACTAAGCAGCACCTGACCCAGCACTCCACATTCCAGCTGCAGAGACCCAGAGTCAGAGGGAAAGCCCTGGAAAGGCGCCAGAGGCAGAGAACACAACAAAAACAGAAGTAAAAGCACAACAGCCGTCTACAAGGGACAGAGACGCGTCGACGCTGGGTTTCCATCAGGTGGGAACAAAGGAGGTGGATGAGATGAAGTTTAGAAAGAAAAAACCCCCAACCAAGAATTCCGCATCCGGGAGGTGCCCTTTGGAAGCACTGCAGGCCTCGGCAGCGGGTCTCTCTGGGGCCATTATTCGGCCCACAGCACCTGTCACTAAACCTCCGTGTGGCTCCCCAGACAGCACTAAGTGCTGGCAGCAAGGGACCCAAGGTCCTCTTGCCAGATTTAGCAACAACAAAAACTGAAGGTGTGTCCGGGAATGGAATTGCAAACAAATGACAAAGTGTCTCAGTGTGAGTGTTTCCTGGGACACACTTACACACTAATGATTGTTCACTTGAAGTTCAGATTTAGCTGGGCATCCTGTATTTCGCCTGGCAACTCTGTTTTCTGGTAAATCCATCCAGCCCAAAAGAAAGGCTTTAAAGGTGCTGACATTGGTGTCCTCCACAGACACGGCCCGCCAGGGTCCCCTAGAGTCCAGGCCAAAGTCAGCCCCTTCCGCGGCTGTGCAGAGCTTCCAATCTGATTTTTAGTAGCCCACTCTTAAATGAGCCTATTTTGGGGAAAGAGTCTAATGTGAAGGACTGTTTTAAAGTCACACTGAGGAGATGCTTTTTGGGTAAAGGAGACTTTTTAACTCTATGCTGGTTTCAGAGCACAAGAAACAGCAGCGGGGTGCGGTGAGGCAGGGACTCTGACAAAGCCAACGCGGGGATGAGCCGGGTGTGACTGGAGAGAGACGGCTCCACCGAAGGGCAGGGAGCTAAAGCAGGCATCTCCCAGAAGGTGGAACCGAGAGGAGAGATGGAAACAAAAGAGAGAGACTTAAAACCATAGGGAGAGCGCAGGGGCTCGGCGGGCACTAATCAGGAGCAGCTCAGGAAGAACAAAGGAGCGGAGCTCGTTAACCAAACACATCAAGAAAGTCCCGAACGAGACCATGAAAGGGACGGTTCAGGACGACGAGGATGAGCTGGCAGTGCGCAGGCGCGAACACGTGGAGAGTCCACACCCCGGGCCAGCTGGGGACCTAATTAGGCACAGTGAGTACACAGGAAATGAAGTGAGTACGAGAACAGGATCAGCACGTCAGGGAAAGAGCAGTGTAGACAGGAGAAGTGGTCAGCGGGCTGCAGCAGTATGGACACTTCGGTGTCTCCCAAGCTGGGTGCCACCACACAACACGGGGAGCCCTGGGGAGCTCTGCGTTCCTGTGGGGTGGAGGGGCCGAGGGGCTGGGTGGTTGGTGGCGGGTGATGCGGGAAAAGGCTTCAACCACAGCTTCCAGGAGGAGGCCAAAGACACCACCTACAAGCACAGAGTCAGGAAATGGCACGAGCAGGTCCCTTAGAAGTGGGGACGGTCAGTCCAGGAGCCACCCGTCACAAGCCCTGGAGTCGGCAACTCTGGTGACGAGAGGAGGACCGTGGCAGGGCAAAGGGGCCACAGCTTCTAGGAACAAGCCTCACAGAACTGCACGACTCTCCCCCAAGCGCACGAGCAGCGTGGAGAAAACAGAATCCCAAATCAGAGCAGAGGTCACGCTGCTGGGGGGAAGGAGCACGTGTGTCCCCGTGGCTCTCCCGCTCTCCGCGGACGGAGGCCACTGCGAGCGACAAGGGGCGCAACAATGACGAGGGGACAGGAACCTGTTCAGCAGGCTGCTCAGCTCCACCTCCTTGAGGGGACACCCACAGTCTCGCAGCACTTTCCGCAGCCTGCAGAGGGAGACGGAGCCGCTCTTGGGTTTATCCAGTGTGGTGAGGGTTCTGCTGATGTCTTGATAATGGTCCTCGAGTTTAGCCCTGAAAGAGAGCATGCTTCAGACCCCTCCAAAGCCAGGGAGACACTTTCTTTAAAGCTCTAAGGCAATGGCTTGATGGCTTCTTTAAGAACTGATCTGGAAGGTGTTTCGCGGGCTCGGTGTGATATTTATGTTAAAAGGTATCCCAGAAAAAATTACATGTGTCCCATTATCATTTTATTATCATTAGCAAATCTACACTGGAGAAATTACAACCTGTCTTTTTACTGAAATTGGTACTTTGAAAATGGAACCAAGGATTTAAAATTACAGGGAGATTTCAGACGTGAAATACACCTTCGGTCTCAGGAAAGGCTCACGGAGCACCTTCTGCACGCCAGGCACTGCCCTGGGGGCTGAGTCAAACAGGAATCCCTGGGGCATTTACATTCTAGTGGGGGCCCGAGGGACCATGACAGAAGCCCCAAGGGCACTGTGGCGAGGTTGGTAGGCAAGAGAAAGAGCCAGTAGGGGACCCTGATGCCCACGTCCAGTGGGCGGGGACTCTAGGCGGGAGTGCAGGAGGCCTCCCTGGGACAGGACACTGAGCAAAGACCAGGAGGCAGGGTTGGCTGTGGGAAGGACTTTCCCAGGGGTCCAGGGAAGAGCTGGCCAAGGCCCTGTGGCAGGAGTGGGAGAGGGCAGGGGCGGACAGGCCAGGGTTCCAGTGGTTGGGGGACAAGGCAGTGTCCCCGGACACCTTGTTTTTTGATTTGGTCTTTTTACTGTTAAGAAGCACAGCCCCCGTTGGGTGCAGTGGTACCGTGCGTCTTCTCAACAGCCCTGCAGGGCTATCAAGCCCACTGACAGATGAGGGTGAGGGCAGGGTGGGGACAAGACTGGGCCTTCCCCTGGCAGCCAAGGACTTGGCTCCCTGTTCTGCTCCCAGCCAGAACACATTCGAGAGTCTAGGAGTCAGTTCGTCAGCTCGGGAAAATCCTTCCCTGACTTCGTTATCGCTAGTGACTAGAAGGTGGCGGTCTCTAAGAATGGACAGCCTGGCCCCTGACTTGCGGGGGGCTGACCCTAAGTTCTGTAGCCAGCTCAGCCGGGGCTCTGAGAGGCCCCTGCTCACCAGCTGAGGAAGGGTCACACTCAGGGTGAAGCCCTGTCTGGGTGGTTGTCCATGACTCAGATAAGCGCTGGTGGGAGAGGACAGTGCCTTGAATCTGCCTGAGACAAAATTGCCAGGGGACAGAAAAGTCACTGGGAGAGGTAAGATTCACAGGGACTATTCAGGGGCCTGAGGAGGGCAGTGGTGCTCAAGCTGAAGCCGCCCAATGCCCTGTGGCCTTCACTTGAGGGCCTCTATGTGGATTCAGCCTGCAGGACACGGGAGCACTGGATACAAAGGGGCTGCAGTGACCGTCCCCGATGTCCAGCAACAGCGAGGATGTTTTGGACTCCCTACAGGGTCCACCCAACTGAGTCCCACGCTTCCAATGGCTGCTGGCCATCGCAACATCATATCCCACTTAATCCTCCAAGATGAAAGCAAATGAAGGTAGATAAAAAATCAAAACATTTTTTTGGAGATACATATTTTTAGAAAATTGAAGCATTCAGCACTTCTTGGACTGGCTTCTCGGCAGTAATTATTTCCCTTTCAGAGTAAATATGTGCACAGAGTAAATGAGGGTTTGGAACCCAGATCACGAACACTGCCAGACAGAAGCGGTGTTGGCCCACATGGAGCAGCAGAGCCGTGCAGGGTCTGCGGCCAGTTCCTGGTCTGGACAGGGAGCCTGGAGAGGGCACTGCCATGGCCAGCTGTGTGGCCACCAGCTCCTCTCGCACGCCACCTCCCCAGCCCGCGCCGCTCTGCTGGGTTCACCCCTACCCTCCGCTGTGCTCTGGAGCAGCTGTGTCGCGTGGCCAGTTCACCACTGCTGCTCCGATTCAGGCTGAATAAAGAGCAAGTCCCGGGAAAAGAACAGAAGCTAGACAGGATTTTCTCCTCGTTACAAGGTGCTCAGTACACTGCAAACAAGACATGTTCCTTAGATCCAAGAGACAAATGCACAGCTTCAGTCCCTTTCATCCAACATGACTCCCATACCAGCCCCACCTGAGTTTCAGAAGGAATGAGGAGGTAAAAAGATCCTGGGGACCCCGACTCTCAGGCTCACCCGAAAGTTCCACCACAGTCCCAACAGGCCCCGAGGGCAAGCTCCTTCCTGAGTTGGAGCAGCCCGTGTTTCTGAGAGAGCAGAAGCTGGTTGTGTTTGTGGTCAGTGGCCTGCTCATGGGGTGGCCCGTGAGCGCAGTCAACCACATGGTCCTGCAGCCATGCTCGGCAGAACAGGGGAGAGAGCACGGCCCGAGAGCAGAGAAGCCTCCTCTCCGAGCCTCTTACATACAGAGTGACACAAGAGAGGACGCGGGGTGACGAGGCCAGCTCTGTCGGTGAGAAGAGACTCCACGTTCCCCTGGTCTGGAGGCAGGTCTGTTCACTCCAACCTGGCGCAGGCATCACGCTGCAGCTACAGACACCCTGCAAGCCACCCCTGGTGACTGCTGAGCCTTCTCAGTTGTCTCTTTGGATCAAGCCCTCACAGTAGAAAGGGTTCATTTACACATCCATTCACTTACCTGTCGGGTGCTAGAGGACAGTGACAGGCATCCCAAGGGCTTGCATCCTAGCGGGGCCCAGGAAGGGGCGGGGCTCTCTGCGCACATGGCTGAAAAGGGTGGTTTCCCAGGGTGGCCCATAAATCATACAAGAATGGCACGGGGTTGTGCCTGGGGAGGGCGGCATGGGCTTGACGCTTCTTAACTGCTTTCTAACTCTTTGATTCAGCACCAATTTCTAGGATCTGGGCAGTGAGCACATGACAAGTCCATGATAACTTGGCCAGCACAAGCCAGAAGGCCCCATTTTGAAGCAACTTCTGCAGCCAGGGTAAAGGCAGGACAGACGGCATCCAGCCGCGGCCCCAGCACTTGCAAACCCACCTGGCAGGCACCGCCCTCTCGGTGCTCTGCTGCAGCTCCTGGATCTCTTCCTGGACCTGCTGGGGCTTCGTGAAGTGGCCCAGGAAGTTGAAGTAATCTTCTGCATACGGCCGGTGGACGGTGGGCGAATAGCGAAGACCCAGCTTCTGTAGAAACTCCTGGTAAGTGATGTGCCCTCTTCCTTCGGTGTCATAGCTTTAAAAGAAAAAGAAGAGCTCTCATCAGCCACCATGGAGGTGCGCCGGTGCGCAGGGCTGGACAGGAGTCCTGGGAGGAGTCCCTTCTGCCGCCTCAGCACCCGAGTGGCCCTGTGGCAGCACAAGCACAGGCTCAGCTCTAGCCCCGACCTGCTCTGAAGCAGCACTCATCCGGTCCCCAGGTCACATCAGAGTGTAAAGTCACTGCTCTAGCTTTACCAGAATTATTGCCAGTTGTCACCCACCCCAAGAGAAAGCCGTGTCCTGTCATACTGCGGGGGCACAGCAGTGGTCACAGAATACTAACGCCGACCCCTTCCATACATTCAAAATGTTCACAGAGCACCTGCAGTAAAAGAAACTATGTGAGAAAATAGCAGAAAACCCTTCAAAAAGTATATTCCATCTTAAACTTGAACAAATAAATGCCACTTGATTCAAGGATGGAAAAGTCCCTGTCTTCTCCCGAGGAGATGCCAGTCACACGCACCCACGAGAGAGACTGCGGGGAAAGCAAGATAAGATGGGTGCTGTATGCCTTTCATGTCGTTTTCTATTATTGAGACTTTTCTGAATTATAATTCATTAAAGAGGCCTGATGGAGAGGTTTTTACCTCCCAAAGTTATTCACATAGAATAGAATTACTTCAATTAAACATTTTAAGGCAAATCGTCAATTTTCCTTAAAGAAAAAGAAAGCATTTATTTCTACAGAAAGAGTCTCATCTAATCCATAAAATGGTGCTTGCAGATGTGATTTTCCCCCTGATAAGCTCAGAGCTACGAGGAACAAGACGGCACAGCCCCTGGACCCCGTGAGCCAGCTCTTCCTCGGGACTCTGCTTGGGCGTGGGCCTGCCTCGGCCTCCCTGGGGGAGACTCCTGTGGGACGGCGGCGGAGCCCCACAGTCACCTGGACACACTGATCCCTAACAACGGAGAGAACGCATCGATTTTCCTAGTTCTCGTCCTCACGGGGTGGCGTGGCCGGCAGAGGAGGAGGTCAGAAGCTTGGGGCCTGCTCTTGCTCTGTGCAGATGTGCAGAGGAGACAGGAGTTGGGAGGCCGACATCTTTGGGAAAGCCAGCAGGCCTGCCCTGAGGCTCCGTCCTTGTCCTCCTGTGGCCTACGCCCTCTGGCCATCCCCTGCCCCAGTTGGAGCAGTGCAGCTGGAAACTTTGAGACTAGCAGGTGCTGGCAGGCTTGGAGCCGCTGGCCAGCTGACAGGCCCTGGGTACAGTCCTTAGGGATCACCGTGGGCACTCCTGGTCCCTCGAGACCTCTCCCAGGCCTGAGCTTATCCAAACCCCTCCCTGCACCCCACAAGAGAACTACTCTGCCTTTACTCAGGGTTTTGCTTCTAAAACGAAGCCCAGGAACCACCGGCAAAGGAGCTGGCAGAGCCTGTTTCTGAGGCAGATGGTGGCAATGACCCAGGCAGGGCCATCGAGGGCAGTGGCTCCAGCCAGGGCCGTCCTGCTTGCTGGTGCAGGTCAGCTGCTGGAAGGGCATCTCTCCTAATTGTGGCAGGACCATCACTGGCCTTGGGCCACCAGAGTGAGGTAACAGGGCAACGCTGGTCAAGACCCCGATGATTAGTTCCCACTCCCCTCGGCAGGTGGTCCACGGCCGCCGCTCAACAGCCCCCAGCTCGCAGTGTGCCTCTTCCAGAAACTCCTCCCTCCCTCTAGTTTAGTCTAGACACCATGATCCTGGACCCCCTGAGCTCCTCCAGCTGGCGAGGAGGGTGGGTCAACGCACACGGGCACCAGCCAGGGTCGGGGGCACCAAGGGCCCAGGGCTCTACCACAGCCGCCTCCCTCTTCCTCCCAAGTGCAGGTCTGGTTCCCCGTGGACTGCAAGTTTCCTGGGGCCCCTGTCCTACTCTTCACCACTCAGGGGCCCAGTGGCTCAGCTCTGCGTAAGCTGCGCTACCCTCCTGCTGCAGAACCAGGGGAGGCGCTGTGCTCCCGGGAGGCCCCTCTCCTGCGGTGACCCACTCTGGCCATGGCGCACTCCTGAGAGTGCAGCTCCCTGCTCTAAATCATGACACTTGAACTGAATGAAAAGGCACTTCTTACTTACTTCATTAATAAAGATCATAAACATTCTCTTCTCATTACGAGGAAACAGAAGACCAGATTGCACAATTGCAACTAAAATATTGTTATGAATATGAATAATAAGAGAGTTAATTCAGCTTACATAACCTCACCCTTCATTATATAATCCTTTGTGTAACATTAAAAAAAAATCAACTTGCCTATAAAGGTTGAATTTTAAAATGGTTCAGCAACAGATGTGCCAGGGAAAACGCGCACGTAACAGAGGCCCCATAAAACCTGCGTTTGCACACAGCAGCGGCCATTAATTTATGGTATAATCAGATTACTCTGCCCACTTATCGTACACACGGCGGTTCCCTCGTCCACGCGATTTGGATGTTCACATGGGTTGCCTTGCTTTGCTGAGAAAGCCTCAGTCCTTCACGCTCAGTTGCAGATGGTTGTTTCATAAAAGTTCAGAAGGAGCTTTGACCACCACTGCCACAGAGGTAAGGGGCAGTCAGAGGCGTGGATATGGCCTGCTGGTGACCCAGTCATGCTGCAGAGGTGGACACGGTACCTCGGGCAGCTGGGATGTGAGGGATTCTCCCAGGCCCTGTCTCAGAGGATGGTCTCATAGCTCAAATAGAGTTTCTTCAGCATGGGAAGTGACTGACGCCCACGCTGGCCCTGTGGGCACATTCAGCAACCCTGGGCCATCACAGAAGGGTAGACACGGTCTGCTCCAGTCTCCATCCAGGGCCAAAATCCTTCCTCTATTTTCCCAACAAGTGGTGGTCTAGCTTCAGACAGAGCCATGCCGGAGATGGGAACCCCGCTCCCTCAGAGACTGCTAGAGCCCTGGACGGCTCGGACCTCTGGGACCTTCTCTGCTGCCAGGAGCCCCCTGGCAGCACGTCTGCAAGGACAGCCTCCTTCAGGCAGGCCCCACTGCTCCACCCCTCTGGTCCCGGCACACCCATCTCCCTTTGCTAAGCCAAGGAACCCATTCACCCAACTTCTTCCAACTTTTACCACCTCTAGGTTCACCCTTCCAGTGTCTGCCAGCGAGTCACGGGGTGTCGCTCCGGACACGGCCTTGGCTGAGCAACAGGAATGGCCTCACTTCCTGTTAACTGAAAGCCCGAGTCCTCTCCTCACAAAGCTGCTGTCCGCGGCTCTTCTTTTTACACCTGGATGCTGTCCCACCGTGCGCTCACTGTGGGTCACTGTCCCTCACGTGTGAACGTGGAAGGACCTGACCACACCTCCGCGGGCCTCGTGGCTGGCTGGTCGCACACCTGTCAACCTGCGCTGACGTCCTGGGTCGCTGCCTGCTGCAGGGCCTCTCTGTGGTGCATTTTTGTGGCACCCTTCCTTCATGCCACCAGGCACCCCAGGGAGGCGGTCCTGGCTTGTTCCTTTCGGGCCCAGCCTGGCTCCCAGCTAGGAGGGCGGCTGAGCAGGCGGCTCCAGCTGCCAGGATGACCCACGGCCAGCAGGCCCCGTCCGCGGCTCGGTCACTACCACAAACGCTCTGCAGGGTGAGGAAGGAGCCAGGAGGAATGGAGGACGAGGACCCTGGAACTGAACGTCAACATGCAGAAAAAGGGAAAAAGCACGGAGCCCCCTCCTCATCCCCAGGAGCAGAGCCGACCTGCAGTTGCTGCTGGTTTCCTCTTTCTTTGTGCTTTTCTGGATTTTCTTGTCTTCAGAAATGAGTGGGCAGTCTCACTGCAAACCAGGGTCCAGTCTGTGTTTTCATTTTGCTACCAATCTTTATGCTCCAGATGCCGGGCAGTCCAGAACCAGCCACTCATGGACGGCCAGAGCCCAAGGCCTGTGGCTCTCGGGGACAAGGTGCAGGGGCCGGCTCCCAGCAGAGCCCTGCGCTTGGGCCGCTCGGCTCGACCGCCATCTGCACAGGCCGCAGCCTGGGAGCACCCGCTGTCCTCGCACAGCCTCTTTTCTGGGCTCCTGAAGGCCGATCCTCGCCTCCTGCATCTCTGGCCAGCTCCTTCCTTCCAGCCCCTGGCACAAGCCCACACAGCCACAGCCTCCTCCTGCTTGGACCGTGACTGCGGCTCACTCCCCTCTGGCCCTGAGACTTGGCTCCTGCCAGTCACCCCTCCCTGCAGCCAGGTGATCTTCTAGAAAGTGGCCTGTCCAGCCTGTTTTCCTGTTAAGTGCCTGGCCTTCAGGACCAGTCCCCTCTGTCTTGGCGTCATGATGCCTTTAGCTGCTGTGCAGGCCACTCCTCTCTGATGGTCCCTTGCTGTCCTTGTGGCCGCCCAGTTGGTCAGCAGTCGCACTGGGGCCCTCCCTTGCTCTCCAGGAGGGTGTTCGCCAGGTGGTCCCTGGCCTGGTTTGTCCCTCCCCACGTCCTCTGTGCCACCCCCAGCGGCTCCAGGAGGTCGGCCTGGTGGGGGAGGCAGAGCTGTGGTTCCCAGTGCCCACCCACTAGGGCAATGGCCGTGGCTCCTGTTAGGCCTCAGGCTGAGGTTCTCCATTTGCCCTGGCAGCATCGGTGGCACCTGGCTGGGCCGGGCCGTGGGGTGTAGCAGGGTGGAGGCAGGAGACACGCTGCTGCCCTGTGGGCTCTTGGCCCATGGGCGCCCCTCCTCTGCTGCTCCGGCGGCCACTCAGCGGCCGTGGTCCCTGAGGACACCACGTTCCCCTCAGACCTCCAGCCCTTCCCGCCTGCACCCTCGTTCGCTGTAGGAAACGTCACTGTGCACTTTCCCCCTGGACACTGAGGACTGTGCTCCTGGACCTCCCTCTGCCTGGACGCTCCTCCTCATGTGGCAGATGCCACTCTGAGTCCCCGGTCTCTGTCGCCTCTTCCCTTGGAAACACGTGCAGACCGCCAGTCCCAGCCTGCCCTCAGACAGGTGCAGCCCTGGCAGTGGGTCTGGCAACAGCTTGGGGCAGAGTGATGGCCACCTCTCCGGCCCCAGCCCCTCTCACTCCCTCCCCTCTCTGCAGGCCAGGCACACGGGCTCCAGGCCCGGGGCGGGCACTGGCTCCTCATGATCCTGAGGGGGGAGCACCATCACCCACCCTGCCCCCACACCAGGCCACAGCACCATCTGGGGAGCCGCAGAGATGGCAGTCAATAGCCTGCCCTGGCCAGTGTCACTACCCAGCTTAAAGCCACTTACGAATTTCAGTTTTACAAGACAAAGAGTGATGGTGATAGATGGCGGGGACAGCTACACACGGTCATGACTCACTGAGTGCCACAGAGCTGTATTCTTTCAAATGCTCAAGATGCACGGACCAGGCGTGGTGGCCATGCCTGTGATCCCAGGGACTTGTGAGGCTGAGGCAGGAGGACCTGAGAAACTTAGTGAGACCATCTCTCAAACCATCATGAAAATAAAAAGGGTTAGGGGTCGTGGTTCAGTGGTAAAGTGCGTCTGGATTCAAGCCCCAGTGGCAGAGGAATAATAATAATAATAATGATTTTTATATTGTGTGTATTTTAGCACAAAAAAATGGAAGGGGACAGTGGTTAACAAAATCCGAAATCAATACAAACTTGAGTTTTGATACACTGCTTAGGAGTAGTTCGCCTAATGAAATAAAGTTAAATAATAGGTGCTTCAATTTGCGAACACTTCCTGGGAAGTGCCTTATGAGTGGAAAACAAGCCCCTGGGCGGGGCTGAGAGGCAGACCTGCGGGGGACAGAGCCCTGGCCCTGCAGCGAGGGGGGTCCCTGAGGAAGGGCAGGAGGAGGGAAGGGGCACCACAACCGGCTCCCAGGCTCCTTTCTGCCCCCCCCCCCCGCCCTGCGGCTGCGACCCTCTCACGGCTCAGCTGGCTGATTTGCGACCTGAAAAGTAAAGATCCTGAAGTACTCGGCTTGGAGACCTGGCGCAGCACCCTCATCGCCAGGGCTGTCACCCATCCCTGGGGACATGGCACAGGGTCTCCAGGTGAACCTCTTAAAACCAGGGGACACTGTTGAGAGGAAACTTCTGCTCTTCATCCACTTGGTCTCACCCACCGAGCCACCCAGCAAAGAGATGGGGGTTACCCAGCCCAGCCTGGTGGCATCCCCAGGTGGCAGGGAGGAGAGTGAGGCCCAGAGAAGTCAAGAAACTTGACAAGGGCACCCAGCTGGAAGTGGGGTAGAGGTCACACCCCACACTGGCTGTGGAACAGTCACCCTAACCACTCAGCCTCTTGATGCGAGGCCAGTCCGACAATGGTGGACATTATTCTAACCACAGCCAGTTTTAAAACAAGGTGAAAAATTTACATTTCATGATGATGTTGGTAGCACCTAAGAAACCTCAGCCTAACGACACAGTGTCCACCTCCAAGGAACGGCCAAGGCTCCGTCCCCTCTGGAGAGGCACATGTGTGTGCTGTCACTTTCCAGGTGGGACACATGGCTGGCACCATGGGAGCTCAGGGCGCTCAGGGGCCCCTGACGCGGTGGCACTGTCCAAGGCTCACACCTGATCCAGCGCAGCCCTGGATGGGTTCCTGACCCTTGTCCTAGACCACAGCTCTGAGCTGTCACAGCCACACTGTCACTGCCAGTGCTCAGTCAATGACACCCAGAAACCATGACGGCGAGGGGACTGGCCTTCCTTCCCCTTAGGCCCGGGTTGGGCAGTCCCCACTCAGAATGTCCTCCATCTCCATCTTGACCTTGAACTCTGTCTCAAGGTCGTCTCTGTCATCACGCTGCCCAACCCTCCAGGGCTTTTAGCGTCCACCACCTGACCTGCTCCCTGCCAGGGTGGGGCCTTTTAAAACTAAGGATTTTGTGATAACTTCGAGCTGCTTTTCCAGGCTAGACACAAGCCGCTGCCTAGTTCCAAACTCAGCCACACTCAGCCTCCACTGTGAGCAGGTGAAAGCCAAACCATGACAGGAACCGCTTTGTGCACCTGCCTCCTGAGCGGACGTGTGACACCGGTACATCCCGGGGGGACACCAGTGGCAACTAACAAATACTGAAGGAGGAAGTGATTCAAAGATGGATCCGAAACTGAGAAATAGCCGCATTGTTGGGGCGCTGGGAACTTAGCCGTCTACACAGGGAGCACCGAAACTGGAGCCTGGTCCCCAGGCAGCTACATCTAAAATACATTCTGACAAATAGCACTACGTTAGGTACTATTCCCAGTTTAGGGGACCTTTGGGAAACCACTCCAAGTTTTCAAAAGTTTGGTTATTTTCTTCTAACAAATTGCTTTTCCATAAAACAGCCTTGCAACGTGGTTTCCACCTCTGGGCCACAGGGAGCCACTTGTTCCCTTACCACTGCCCGTAGCTCAGGGCGTGGTGTGGGAGGAAGTCTTCCGACAGGACGTATTTCACTAAATGGTGACAGTATGGGCTTGAACTCCCGGGACCCTGGGCCCGCGGACCTGTGAGTCCAGCAGTGCTGCTTGGGGTACTCCGGCTCTTCCCATTCCTGACAACTGGCCTGGCCACAGCTCTTTCCAGGGGAAATGAGGAACAAGGAGACGGACACAGGACCGGAGACCCGCCCCCCTCCTCTGGAGAAGCGAGGAATTTGTAAGGAGCTTGTTGTAGTAAGTGAGCCCAGACGTCAGAGGGAACCGCCCGCCTTCAGGTACCGCTTACCTTTGCCAAAGCTTCTCAAATTCTCTGGGTGTGAGGGGAATATCAAAGCCGTAGAGTGCATTCTTTATGTCCCTGCGTCGAAGAATGCCGTTGCCCTCGTTGTCAGTTTCTAGAAAATTCTGCAAACATTAGAAGATGGTGTTTAGGAACGTAAAATGTGCATGATGACTTAGAGGACTCTCAGTGATCGATCTGTGGGACAATCTGAGGTGGCTTTCTTCCCATCACCTGAACACCTTTTAATCTAAGTTTCAGAGCCAGACTGACCCCCTGGAGAAGGTGGGAGCAAACCAGGAACAAGGCTGATGGGCACAAGAGGGCTGTTTCTGGGTGAGTGAATGGTCTCCATCACATCACATCTGGCATCTTGTTCAGATCAACCTCTTGGGTGAAATAAAGGCCAACCAGGTCCTGGGAAAGGAGACCGAGGGTCATGACCTCAGGGATGCAGCCCGGGGACTGAATCTGTGAATAGATGTAAGACCTCCATGTAGAAGAAAGGTATTAAAGAGGGTCAAAATAAGTGGAAGTACACTATGTTCATGAATTAGAAGGCTCCAAAATAGGAAAGAGGCCATTTTCTCCAAACATCCCAAGAGATTTTTTTTTTAATGGAATGTGTCAAACTGATTGAAGGATGAGTCAAAGGAATGCCCACCAGTAACTAAGATGCACCAATAAGTTACAGCAACCATGCAGATGTGGAGTGGGGCTGGGATGGACGAATGACCAACAGAACAGAGCAAGGCACCCAGTGGGCATGGGGGAAGATAGTGGGGAAGACAGGCTACAAGGAAATGAGGGACACCGGGAAGGTCATTCCCAAGGCATGAAATGGGTCCAGGCCTCATAGCACATCTGAGTGTCCAGTCCAGATCTCAGGAGCTCAGTGTGAAGCCAATCAGGTGAGTGCCCACGGGAGACTGTGAGCGCACATCTTCATGCCTGCAGGGGTGGGAGACAGGATTTCTTACACAGACCCACAGAGAAAGGTTAATAAATGTGACCACGTTAAAAATGCATTTGTCAAAGGGCACCAGATAAAAAGCATAAAGACAGGGCACAGACTGGGAGAGGACATTTGCATCAGAGCTCACTTAGGGACGAGGATTAACCAGGGCCGGGGCGTGGCTCAATAGCAGAGTGTTCATCCAGCACATGTGAGGCCCTGGGTTCCACCTCCTACACCACACACACACACACACACACACACACACACACACACACACGAGTGTCCAGGTCACCAGTGGGCATGAGGTAAGGCAGTGGGGATAAGATATTGCCCAATAAGAAAGAATATAGCTTAGTGTGAAGACTATAAAAACTCTTGAACAAGCACTTTTCAAAAAAGAAAAACTGACTAATGAATAAACAAATGGAAAGATACTCAACCTCATTAATAACCAATAAAATGCTAATGAAAACTGCAATCAGATACTATTACACATCCACTAGAGTGGAAAATATCAAGTCTGAAGGCACCAAGGGCTACAATAAAGGGTCAAGTCTGTGTGATAGAGCTGTGGGGTCCACAGGGCCAAACGTACTCACTGTCTGGCCCCTCACAGAGAGTGTGCTGACTTCTGGCCCAAGATAGAGACAGGATTCCTTTCCTATGCCTGGACAGTGGGCCAATGGTGACCACTTTAAATTTATTTGAATTACAAGCATTTTATATATTCCACAGTAGAGTCACAAATCAAAAGACAAACTTAAAAAAAAATAAGTCAAGAGAATTTCAAAACCCTTTAAAAACACACAGCAGGTCTGGAACATAAAAATCTTGGCAGTCACCAGTCTGTCCCAACGACTTGTAAAAATCTGAGCAAATTGAAAAATCAACAACTCTTTTTAGGTTTATAAGAGAAGTGAGGTCATGGGTCAAACCATGGCCCCCAACTGCAGAGACAGATGGGGGTTCAGAGAGTCACCACTCGCTGCAGCGGATGATCAGGAGCACAAACCTCCATAAAATCAGGGGGACAGGATCAGAAAGAAGATCCCCTGGTCACTCCTAGACCAGCACCACACTGATACCACACCAGACAAGGCCTACAAGGAAAGAAAACCACACACTAATGTCACTTCACATAGAAGTAAGAGTCCTCAAGAAAATATCAGCAAACTGAATCCAACAATTGTAAAGTTACAGGGTGTGAGCTAGTGGCTTAACCTGGAGTGCAAGGATGGTTCAACACCTGAAAGTCCACTCATGTAATCCCTCCACAATGGAGAAAAGGAGAGAAAGCACATGGCCCTGCCATAGATAAAGAAAAGGCTCTTGGTGATGGAGGACACCTGTGGAACAGCAGCAGTCAGCCCCACCTTAGTGACGGGAAACTGGAAGCTTTCCCACCAAGATCAGGACTGTGATGAGGATGTCCCCTGTCACCACTGCTTTTCAACACTGTACTGCAAGTCCTAGCTAAGACAGTGAGATGAAATAAATTAAAGGTACACAGATTGAGAAGGAAGAAATAGAGCTGACACTCTTCACAGATGACATGACTCTATGTGGCAGATACAAAAGAATTGACAAAAAGAAACCTTCTGTAACTCATGAGCAATGAACCGATGTTGCCCAATACAAGGTTAATATTCAAAAGTCAGTCACTTTCCCAAATAGCAGCAATGAGCAACTGGAATTGGAGATTAACACACAATACTCTTTACATTAGGACCCCCCAGAATGAGATATTTAGCTAAAAATTTACCAAAATACATACAAGATCTGTATGAAAGAAATCAGAGAGCTAAATAAATGGAGAGATGCTCCTATGGAGGGGAAGTCTCGATTTCATCAAGATGTCAGTTCCTCCCAACTTGATCCAGAGGTTCAATACAGTCCAATTAAAACCCCAGGAAGACATGGATAAAGAACTGACTAAGGGTTCGTAGGGAGAGGCAACAGACCCAGGATAGCCCATGTGACACTGAAGCGGAAGGCCATAGCTGCAGCAGTGACCGGTCCAACCTGGAGGTGTGCTGCAGAGCTGCAGACGTCAGGACAGTGTGGTGTTGCAGAAGGACAAAGTGGTCCTGGAACAGGACGGAGGCCCGAGAGCAGACCCTCATGAAAACCATCCGCTGGTCCCTGGCAAAGGGGCAAAGGCACAACGACGGAGAAAAGCGCTTCCCAGCAAGCAGTCCGGAACCACAGGACAGCCCAGGCCTTCCACCCCCCACAAGAGACGGCTCAGATGGGGTCACAGGCCTAACTGTAAAGCCCCAAATTGAAACACCTAAGAAATAACAGATGAAAAATATCAGAGAAAACCTGGGTGACAGGGTTTGGCAGTAACTTTCAGAAAAATGTAAGACGTGAAGAATTGGTGAGTCAGACTTCTCTAGATTAAAGACTCTGCTCAGTGAAAGACACCGCCAGGAAACAAAGACCGAACCACACCCTGGGAGGAAGAATCTGGAACAGACCTTACCTAAGACAGGGCTATTATCCAAAACAACTCAACTTACAAAAGGGCTAAGCCCCTTACGGTTTGGACGTGAGGTGTCCCCCAAAAGCTCAAGTGTGAGTCAGTGCATGAAGGGTCAGAGGAGACGTGATCGGGTTGTAAGAGCTTGAGTTAATCCCCTGATAGGATTAACTGGGTGATAACTGAATGGTGGGTGTGGCTGGAGGAGGTGGGAACTGGGGTGTGGCTTTGGGGTGTACAGTTGTATCTGGGGAGTGGAGACCTCCGTCTCTGCTTCTGGATCACCATGAGCCGCTTCCCTCTGCCACACCCTCCCACTGTGATGCTCAGCCTCACCTCCAGCCCCCAGGAATGGAGCTGGCCTTCTGTGGACTAAGACCTCTGAAACCGTGGGCCCTCACTCCTCTCCTCCTCTGTAACGGTGCCGGTTGGGTCCTTTGCCCACAGAGGCGAGATCTGACTGAAACAAGACCTTCACAAACACCTCACTGAAAAGACGCATAGATGACAAATAAGCACACAAAAAGATGCTCCACCTCCCACGTCATCAAAGAAACAGAAATTCAAACAACAATAGGGTGCACCTCATGCCTGTTAGAAGCCCTTATCCAGAACATGACCACACAGACCACTGGGACGTGACCAACAGGGAGCTGGGGGAGGGATGTGTTTCAGGGCCAGGTGACCCAGCTGCTGGCCACACCAGCAGCCTCTCACTGATTTGTGCTGTGAATAATCTGCTTTATTGCTCCTGGTGATCAACTCTACTGGTCTGTGAGGACCACGAGGCAAGGATCAGACTGATCTTGGTTAGCACTGAGTCTGGGTGCAAAGTCAGTAAGTATGTGCTGACTAAATCCAAGCATGGAAGGGCGAGGCTGGGCAGGTGCCCGGAGTTGGTTATCAGAGTCCCTGGGCTCCACAGGACAGCAGCAGCATATGGGGCAGAAGGCTGGTCTGTTCTGCGTAACAGGCAGACTACAGGGAGAGGAGGAGGAGCAGCAGTGTGTGTGAGGGAAAGGGGGCTTCCGAGAAAGGGGGCTCAGGACTGCACGAGCTGGTGGAGGGTGGGGAAGCCGGAGCCTGGCAGCGTGTCCCCCTCTTCCCCAGCTGGTACACACTGGGTGTCTAGCCTAGATCCTGCTCCATGCTCCTGGGTCCATTCCACAAGGCAGCTCCAAAAGCTGGCTGGCTCAGTGGGCCATGCAGAGCTTTGTTCTGGAACTAGGTGGCCTGGCCAGCAGCATAGCCAGTCCACTCCATTGAGGACAGGGTCTAGGAGAGGCGGTCCTGGTCATGTGAGGGACATAATGGGCAGAACTTCATATTGGGCGCAGGCCCACAAAGAGCAGACAGAAGGAAAACCAGAAGATGAAACAAATTGGAGACTTGGTCAAGATGATGTGAAAGTACTTTCATGGTGCAGTTTTAAAATACTTTTGAGAGTGAAGTTCCTGTGTCCTTGTGCCACATAAAATGGTGATTCCACGTCCTCTGTTTCAGAATGAGCCTAGTTTTGTCCATTGCATTCTCGAATCCTGTAGGTAGAGCTGTCACCATCACTGCCAGATACACATCCTCAACTCAACGCCATAACGCAATCCGTGCGACTGTCATGGAGGCGTTTGCCCTATACAAGTGAGTCCTATGATTTTTAAGTAACACAGTCAGTATCAACCCTAGCTCCTGACAGGAGGAGAAACCACAGAGGGCACATCCCAAACACTCTTCTATGTCCCACCTGCCTGAATTACCAGAGGGAGCCCACTCCTGTGGTACTCTAATACGGTTCACGTTGTGTGGAAACCCACCCGTCACAGCCACCGGAGCCACAGGGAGATCACACTGTAACTGGAATCAAGTCAACCCTACACCACAAACGGCACCCCAAGACACAGTGTCAAGGGCAGGCCCTCACTAAGAAGGCCCTTGCATAAAAACGGAGAGAGATCCATCCCAAAGATGCATAAATAGCACAGAAACTCAAGAAATATGGAAAAACAAGGCAATATGACTCCTAAAGTTCATTTTTCTACAATAACAGACTCCATAGACATAGAAGTGAATGAACTGGAAAAAGAATTCAAAAGAATAGTTTTTAAAAAGATTATTGCATTCCAAGAGAATACAGGTAAACACTTGAATGAATCAAGGAAGACAATGCAGGATATGAATGAGAAATTCAGTAAAAAAGATAGAAATTTTGAAAAAGAACCAAATAAATCTTGTAAATCAAAAGCTTAATAAGCCAGATGAAAAACTCAGTTGAAAGCTTCCCAACCGACCAGGTCAAGCAAAAGAAAGAATATCAGAGCTTAAAGACCATTGTGATGAAATACTACATTCATACGAAAATAAAGGGAAAAAAGGAACAATGAGTGACACAGACTCAATAGGAACACCATAAAAGACACATACAGACTGGAGGCACAGAAAACCTAGTCCATGACATCATAGAGGAAAATCTCCCAAATCTTGGGAAAGACATGGACATTGAAGTACAGGAGGCATTCAGAACTCCAAATGGACACGGCAGAAAAGAACCTGTCCACAAGATATTAAATTGCCATGTTAACTGATAGGACAGAGAAAGAATATTAAAATCTGTAGGAGAGCACCAAGTCACATTCAAAGGCAGACTCATGAGACCAACAGAAGATTTATCATTAGAGACCCCGAAGGCCAGGAGAGCATGGAATGATCTATTTCAGTCCTGAAAGAAAATGACTACAACCAAGATCGCCCTACTCAGAACTGAAGGAGAAGTAGACGTTCCAAGAGAAGCATGAACTAAGGAATCCATGGCCACCAGACCAGCACTAGGAAGACGCCCAGGAGAGGGAGGATGGTCGTCACAGCTCATGAGACGGTAGACCTCACTGAAGAGGAGGCCTGCAAGTGAAAACCAGGGAATCATCATCAGGAACAACACAGACGCCCCCAAACTCACCAAGAATGTTCAAAACAACCAGAAGAAACAAGAAAAGGACAGGAACAACGCAGACCTTTCAATAATAACTGAATGCAAATGGTCTCCTTCTCCAGTTCAAAGACTCAGGCTGAATGGATCATAAAACAAGGCACACCAATAGGCGCTGCAGACAGACTCGCCTCACTGCAGACGGACACAGACTGAAAGTGAAAGGAGATAACACTCCATGCAAATGAGATCCCAAGTGACAGGGACAGCCAGGCTTGTCTCTGACAAAACAGCCTCCAAGACAAAAATGGGAAGAGACTAAAAGGTCGGGAAAAGTTCATCAAGAAAAGCTAATGTTCCTAAATATATGGGCCGTGACTGCCAGACGACAACTCTGATAAGGGAGAAGCAGGCCCAAATCTGATAATAGTGGGAGACCTCACTACCTCTCTCCCACCAATAGACAAAAAATCATCCAAGAAGCATCAGTTACACTGAACTGTAGATCAGAGGACTTGACAGACATGTTACAGGACTGACAGAATGTTTCATCTAACAGCTTCAGAATATACGTACTTTTAATTAGCATATGGAACTTTTCCCAAAATAGACCATATTTCAGACTATAAAACAAGTCCAATAAATTCAAAAACTGAAATAATTGATTGCATCTTATCTGATCACAATAGAATTAAATTAGAAATCAACAGCAAGAGAAATTTCAGAAATTATACAGAGAGATCAGACCACACACTACTAACTGAACACGTCACTGAAGAAGTGGGGGGAATTCAAGATTCCTTTAAACAATAGAAATGGGATCACAACATATCAGAACTTCTAGGACACAGAGAAAAAGCCCTACGATGGAAGTTTATAGCAATGAGTGCCTATAACAAAAAATATCTCCAGTAAATAATTTACCAATGCATCTCGAAGTCTCAGAAAAACAAGAACAAATCAAACCCCAAGTCAGTAGAAGGAAAGAAATAATAAAAATTAGAGCAGAAATAAGTGAATTAGAGACTGAAAGAACAGTACAAGGGAGCAACAAAACAGGGTTGGTTCTTTGAAAAGAAAATTGACAAAACTTTAGTGAAACTAACCAAAAGAAAGATAGAGAAAACTCAAATAAAATTAGAGCTGAAAGGGGCTGGGGCTGTAGCCCCGTGGCAGAGCCTTGCCTGGCATGTGGGTTTGACCCTTTGCACTGTATGAAAATCAACAAATAAAATAAAGGCATGCTGTCGTTCACCTACAGCTACAAAATATTTTTTTAGAAAAATTAGAACTGGGCTGGGGATGTGGCTCAAGCGGTAGCGTGCTCATCTGGCATGTGTGTGGCCTGGGTTTGATCCGAAGCACAACATACAAACAAAGATGTTGTGTCCACCAAAAACTAAAAAATAAATATTAAAAAATTCTCTCTCTCTCTCTCTCTCTCTCTCTCTCTCTCTCTCTCTCTCTCTCTTTAAAAAAATTAAAAAAAGAAAAATCAGAACTGAAAAAGGTGACATTACAGCTGATGGCACTGAAAGTAAATAAAAAAGGATTGTTAGGGAATATTTTGAAAAACAATCTATGCCAATAAATAAAAAAAAGGTCTGGATCCTATGGTCTACCAAAATTGAACAAAGAAGATATAATAAACCAAATAGATCAATAACAAGTACTGAGACTGAAACAGTAACAAAAAGTTCTCACAAAAAAGAAAAGTCCAGGACTGAATTAATTCATGGCTGAATTTTACCAGACTTTTAAAGAAGAATGAACACCAGTGCTCTTCAAACTATTTCATAAGTTAGAAACAGAATGGACCCTTCCAAAGTCATTCTACTAAGTCAGTATTACCCTGCTAACAAGACCTGATAAAGACACAACAAAAGAAGGACACTATAGATTGATATCCCTGATAGCATGGATGCCAAAATTCCCAATAAAATACGCGCAAATCAAACTCATTAGCACATTAAAAAGATCCTACACCATGAGTAAGTTGGTTTCATTTCAGAGATGCAAGGATGGTTTGACACGTGCAAATCAATGAACATAATATAGCACATATAAGGAACTAAAGATAAAAAAAATCACCTGTTCATCTCAATAGATGTAGCAAAAGCCTTTGACATGATAAAAGCCCTGAATAAATTAGGTATAAAAAATCATACCTTAACGTAATAAAGATAAACCCATAGCCAAAATAATACTGAATGAGCGTTTCAGACTGAAAGCATTTCTTCTAAGATCAGGAAGGAGACAGGGTGCTCATCTCACCATTCTTATTCAATACAGTACTAGAAATTTTGGCTTAAGCAATTAAGCAAGTGAAAGAAATAAAAGGGATACAAGCAGGAAAGACAGAGTCAAATTATTCCTGTTTTCTGGTGATATGGTTCTTTGTATGGAAAAAATTCTAAAACTATAAAAAAAGACTTTTAGAACTGATATGTAAATTCAGGAAAGTAGTAGGATACAAAAATCAACATATAAAATCATAAGTTTTCTATATAACCAATAATAAATTTGCTGAGAAAGAAATCAGTAATGTAATTTTGTTCACAATGGACCCCCCAAAACACACACACACACACACACACACACACACACACACACACACCTAAGTAATAAACCTAACTACAGATGTGAAAGACCTATACAGTGAAAATTACAAAACAAAGAAGAAAGAAACTGAAGACACTAGAAGGTGGAATGATAGCCCATGTTCATGGATTGGGGGACTTAGTATTGCTAGATCACCACACTTACCCAGGGGATCTACAGATCCAGGGTAGTCTCCCATCTAAATACCAATGACATGAACTAGGAAAAAAACAAAAACTAAAATTCACGTGGAATCACAAAAGACCCCGAATAGCCATAGTAATCCTGAGCCCAAAGAGTAGTGCTGAAGGCATCACGTACTTGATTTCAAAACGTACTGCAGAACCCTTGTAACAAAAACAGCATGGTGCTGGCCTGAAAATAGGTGTGGAGACTAATGGAATGAAATAGAGGACCAGAAATAAATACATGCATCCTCAGTCAATGATTCTTGACAAAGGTGCCCGAACCTACACTGGATAAAGAACAGCCTCTTCAGCAAATGGTGCTGGGAAAACTGGATATCCTCGTGGGAAAGACTGAAACTCGCCCTCTCACCGTGGATCAAACACCTTAATATAAGATGCGGAAATCTGAAACTACTAGAAGAAAACACAGGACACTTCAAGATCTCAGTATAGGCAGTGGTTTCCTGGATGGGACTTCGATAGCTCAAGAAGCAAAAGCAGGAATTGAGAAATGGGCTGACATCTGATATAAAATCTTCTGCACAGCAAAGGAGACAGTCAGCAGAGTGAAGAGAGAGCCTGTAGACCAGGGAAGATCTGAAGAGAAGTAATATCCAGAATATATAAAGAACCCAAAAATCAGGCGGGTGTGGTGCACACACCTGTAATCCCAGTGAATTGGGAGGCTGACACAGGAGGATGGTGAGTTCAAAGCCAGCTTCAGCAACTTAGTGAGGCCCTAAGCAACTCAGCGAGAGTCTGTCTCTAAAAAATATATAAAAAGGGCTGGGGATGTGGCTCAGTGGGTAAGTGTTCCTGGGTTTAATCCTCGGTACCAAAAACAAAATAACCAAAACCAACACCAACAAAAACCTCCAAAATTTAACAAAAATAAAAATAATCCAGTGAAAAAATAGGAAAATGTCCTGAGTAGATTCTTCTCAAAAGACACACAAGTGAATAATAAATTTTTAAAAATTCTCAATATCTTTAGCTATCAGGGAAATGCAAATCAAAACTACACAGAGATTCCATCCCACCACAATTAGGATGGCCGTTACAAACAAACAAACAAATAAACAAACCAAAACTAGGGGATGCTGGATGCTGGATGTGGAGGAAAAATCCTCCTACACTGTTGGTGGGAACGTAAATTAGTACAACCACTACGGAAAACAGTGTGGCATTTCCTTAAACTTCCCTGGGTCTACAGCCAAAGGAAATGAAGTCAGCCTTCAAAATGGTGCGTGCATTTCCACATCTACTGCAGCACCGTTCACAGGAGCCATGGGGTGGAGTCAGCCCAGGTGCCATCAACAGATATGGATAAAAATACGCTTTATGTACACAGTGGAGTACGATTCAGCCATTAAGAAGAAGGAAATCGTAACATTTACAGGAAAAGGAATGGAACCAGGGGATATCAGGTAAAGCAAAACACATGCAGAAATACAAGTGCTGCTTGTTTTCACTCCCGTGTGAGGATAAAGATAAATAAAAATTAAACCCACAATGAGCAAAACACAAAGATGACCTCAAAGTCAAAAAGGGACGACTTGGGACTCTGACTGGGGCTGGTGGGAGGGTGGAGACAGGGGCAGGTGAAGGGAGGGCAGGGAGGACGGCTGACCAAGGCCCTGTACCTGCCTGTGCAGAAATGTCCCTGCGGAACCCGTTAACGGGCACCACTAATGCATGTTAATTAATAATGGTAACAAAGAACACAAGCGCCAACAATCGGCCCGAAGCTGTCCCCGTCTGTCTCAGTGGCTGACTCCAAACAGCCTGGCTCCCAGCAGCCCTGACACTGGGATCCATTTTCTTCCTTTTAAGGGAACAACCGTCTTCTTACCTTAGACAAATCTGCCCATCTGTTTTTCGCTTTGATAACAAGATACTGATGAGCCTGTTCGCAGGCTAGTTCAGAATCCGCAACTTTCTGTTTGGTTCTTGAAAGAAAAAAAAAATAATAAATAACTGTGTTTAAATTTAATGGGCTCATGAATCTCCTGAGGGGTTCTCCTACCCCCTATCTGCTTCAAAGACACCATTAAAGTCTGTTATTTCACATCTGGTCTAACTTAATTCTTAAAATACAGTCGCATTTCCCCAGCTGCATGGTAGGGAAGTCTTCTTAAATTTTCTAAGTCCTTGTTTATTTTCAGATAAATGCTATTCAACTTTTTTTTTCTTCCTCTTCCCAGAGCACAAAACAAACAGGGCTCATTTCTTCTCAGGGTAGGAGGGAGTATCACACAACATTAAGTGTCTTAGGAGGAAAATAGCAGAAACCTTTTCTTGTTTTTTTCTGGGATTTGCAAGTTGGAGGGAGAACGCCGTCTAAGCGGACAGAGGGGCCCGACCCGGATGGCGGCCTGGGCTCCGGCCTCAGCTGACTCAGCGCCATCCAAACCCTGCCCCTGTACTCACACAATGATGCTGGCTGCAGTCACCTGGCCCCGGGCCTGCCTGGATGGGTGGCGGGGACACTGTGGAGACGGTGGCTGAGGAACCTGGGTGTCCTGAGCAGTCCTCCCTCTAAAGCCAATCTGGGAGGGCACCTGGGTCTGCACTGGGCTCCGGCTGGCTCCCGCCCCGTGGCCTCCCTTTGGCTCCCTCCGGAGGTCCCTGACGGCCGTGCTGCCCCCCACAGCGCTGGGCCTCACCTGCTTTTCTGCGCCATCTCTCCAACTGCCTACCGGACCCCACAGTCACGGAATTTCGAGGGTGGGAAAGGATCCAAACTCCACCGCAGTCCCCACCCCTGCTTCACCCCCAGAGCTGGGGAAGGTCGCGGGGCCTTGTCACCCTTTTGCTGACAGGATCTTGAAGTCCCAGTGAGGTCCTGCCTTCACCTCTCCATCCCCCAGGGCCTGCTGCGCCCAGGTGCCCACCTGACCTCCCCGGGGGCTGTCTCGAAGCCCCAGGGCACCGCTGCCTGGGCAAGCCAGGGCCTCCCACCTCTCACCCACCAAGCACCCGGCCAAGGGCCCCGCAGCTCCCGGGCCACACGGCTCCGCTGGTCCTGAGTGGCCTGGCTCAAGCCAGGAGCCCCTGGGTTTTCCACCATTTCTCCTGGTTCTCACTGGGCGCCGGTGCCCCTCGAGAGGGAGCGGGGCTGGGGGGCCTCTTCCCGCCGTGGCCTGCTCCTTTCTCCTGGCTCATTAGGCCTCCTGACCACCAGCCCTTCAGCCACAGTACGCGTGGGCACTCACTCGCCGGGCACTCGGGCCTGCAGGCTTGGTGACCAGCACAAGGACAGTCCAAGTCCTCAGGAGCTACCGCTGTGACAGCCACCATTGGGGACAGACATGCTGAAATAAGCAGCAAAAATGACCTCAGACCCCACCCGAGCACCTCAGGAGGGCAGGGCGCTCTTCAGCAAGAGGGCGGGGGCTGCTCTCTGAGACGTCATGCCTGTGTGACACCCAGGCCATGCCAGAGTCCTGGGGTGAGCTCTGCTTCCAGGGAAGACGGAGTAGGTACCCGGCACCTTCCCCTCCCTCCCCGACAACAGAAAACCCTGCCCAGAGCACAACATGGGACCTGAGGGCTGATGGAGGAGGAAATCTAAACTGAAGGACGTCAGACGTGAGTTTCCTGGGAGTCCGACTTGCCACGATCCCAGCTCAGGTAAAAGAGCAGCCCAAACGCTGCAACTGTGCGAGGTCGTGGAGGGAAAAGATGCAAGACCACGTCTGACTTTCTGACCCAGAGCCAGGAAGGGGGCCTGCAGCACAAAAGCTGTGAGGCCCCATTACTCTCTTCAACCATCCTGGTCCTGGTCCAGAGGGAGCCCCGTCAGGACACTGTGCTTCCATGGTGGGGTTCGCAGCCACGCTGGCCCCGGAGGTTCTGAAGACTCTGGGTTCTTCGGTCCCACCAGAGGGGTGGGGGTCAAGGAGAGTCGGGGAGGTCTGTGTCATTTTCCGCCTCTCTTTCTCTCTTACCACGTTACCCTGAGGGTGGGCCCAGTCGTGGGAAGCGGCTGAGGAGAGGGGACCAGAGATGATCCCACCTGGACCACAGGGGCAGGGCAGGGAACGCACACAGGCAGCCAGAAGCCAGCACCACACGAGAAAGAGGTCTAAGCCCCATGGTAAGGTACCCAAAGGAGACAGGAAGAGATGGTGCGTACAGGTATGAGTACTCCCCAAATTTGGCAAAAGACTCAAGTATGCATAGTCAATAACACGCACATTTCATTCGTCTCGGCGACTCCATGCTTAAACGCAGCATGCTCACAGGGCTGAAAACCACCACTGTTCACGGGACTGCTCACCACAGCTGGCGAGGAGGCCAGAGGACCGTGGACAACACTTTTTAAATGCCAGAACTGTCAACCCCCATATATCCTGCAAAAATACCTTCTAGGAATGAAAGAGAATAAAGGTACTCCCGGGAAGGCACCTGAGACGACTTGTCTGCAGCAGCCCTGTCCTAAGAGACGTGCTGAAGGGTGCTCCCCAGGGGAAGGAGAAGGTACAGAGAGGACCCGGAGCCTTAGAAACAGAGGAGGAGCGGCACAGGTGCTAAGGTCTGCTGACCACAGCACACCGTCTCTCCTCAGAGGGCCAGAGCACAGAAAGCAAAAATTGATAGGACTAGAAGAAGAAACAGAAAACTCCAGTTATTGTCATTGTCCTCTCTTAGTCATTGATTGAAGAAGCAGACAGAAAGCCAGCAAGAATTCAGAGGACCCAGACAATGCTAGCAGCCAACTTGATTGATTCTTCCAGAACACTCCGCCCAACTCAACAGAGGACACCTTGTGCATTCTCCAGCTGGAGCACATCAGGGTCCTAAAACAAACTTGTAAAAGGACTGAAGTCACCCAAAGCCTATTCCTTATCAATAACTGAATGAAACTAGAAATTAACAACAGAGAAGTATTCGGAAACTGTGCTAATGTTTTAAATTAAACAACGTAATTCTAAATAATCCATGGACACAAAAGCATGCCTCAAGGAAATGAGAAAGTATTTTGAAGTGAAGGAAGACAACAACTCTAGCACATCCAGATTCGGGAAATGCAGCTGAATCGGTGCCCACAAAGAAACTTGTGGCATTAGGAGCTTATATGAGAAAAGAATGGACTAAAAAATCTGAGTTTCCAACTTTAGAAAACAAAAAGAAGATAAAACTATATTCACAACAAGCAGAAAGAAGGAGCTAATAAAGATAAGACCACAAACCAGTGAAACTGAGAGCCGGAAAGCAATGGAGCAGGCTCAATGAAATGAGTAACTAGTTCTTTTAAAAGATCAATAAGATTGATAAATCTTAGCTAAAATGATAGAAAAATGAGAAGATGCCACCTATCAGTATCAGTAATGAAAGCAGGACTCTTCCTGAACACTCCACAGAGTTTAAAGCAATAATAAGGAATTACTATGAAGCATTTATTGCCCTTCGTTTGTCGACTTCGATGAACTGGACCAACATCTTGAAGGACTAATTACCAAGGCTCACTCAGGAAGAAATATGAATGACTCTGTGGCTACTAAACAACTGACTTATAGTTGAAGACTTCCCAACAAAGGTCACTTCAGGACTTGATGGCTTTATTTGTGAATTCTAGAAAATGTTTAGGGAAAAACAATACTACTTCTCTAGAAGCCAGAAACGAGGTGAGGGGAATTCTTCCAGTAGTGTGACGCCGAAGCCAGGACTGCACTATTACGACTGCTCTTCTTCCTAGAGGTCATCCAAAGAATAAAAATGTTTGAAATTAATTTCTTTATAAAACAAAGGTCATTCCCTCCTGCAGTGACAGTGAGGGTCGGGACCCGCCTACATGTCTGTTGTACATCGTAGGGTTTTAGCAATGTTGGTTTTGATCTTACTTATCTATTTCATTATCCTGAAAGTCTGTGATCATGGCTCGATTGTTCCAAACTAAGAAAAAGAGATCGTGATAAGAAGGAACAAAAAATGATGGAATTGCCTGCAGGAGAGAGTATACCAAGGCAGGCCACCACCAGCTCGTGACCCTTCGGTTCTCTGGCTGTAGTGTTTTACAGTCTCTTTCCAGAAAACAGTAACAGCATCCACCCAGTGTCTTAGTAGATTGCAGTGAACACTGTGAAAAATTCAGAGGCCTCACTTCATGCTTAACTGGCTAAGGGACGAGAGTGAGCAGGAAGCTTCCCAATCAGAAGATGATGGCACAGACGGAGGACGGCTCAGGCTGCCAGGGCGAGGCACACCCAGCACAGAAGCCCAAGCTCCCGATGAACACGTGATACCTTTCTAAGGGCAAAAATTCTCATCAGCTAATCATTCAACAGCAAGGATGGGTCCTGCGATCCTCTGTGATAAGAAGCTGCCCCGTCTCATTTTGTGAGGAGGACACGTGACAGTACCCGTTCAGCTTCTGTGATGCTCTTGCACCTGAAGGTACTTCATGGGGCTGTAAGTGGGCCAGCCGTCAGGGCGGAAGGCAATGGATGAGGGGGGAATGCAGCGCGCATCGGAGTGGCCCTTCTAATTGGTATTCATGTATCTAAACACAAAAAGGCTTTGCGGTTATGAAGTAAACAAGACGGCGGACCCTCTTCCTCAAAGTCGTGTTTCCGAAGCGTTGTGTGTTGATGACGCAGGTGGAAGTGAAGGCCGGAGGGCAGAGGGGCCCAGGGGAGAGGCCAGAAGGCACCCGCCCACCTCCCAAGTCTGCTCTAACCCCTCCTTCACTGTGGAGTCAGGTGGACGGCCTCCTTGCAGGCCTCAGGGTGGCAAAGGGGCAGGACACGAAGCCCAGCACAGCACCTGGCCCTGTGTGGACTTCAGAACTATCATTCCCCGACCCCGGAAGCCAAGCCAGGCCCCGCTGGCTCAGCCTCTCCTGCTAGGTGCCATGCTCCCTCTGGATTTTTCTAGAGCACGCTCGACAGCACATGAACCTCCCTGCCTGCTGACACTCCGCCTGGCACACCTGCCTCTGCAGGGCCTGCCGCTCGCCTCCCCTCCACACCCACCAGGCAGCCCCTCCTCCACAGGCATCTGGCCCAGCCTCCCGAATGTGCTCAGCTCCCCCCTCGGATTTCCCGGGCCTTGAATGACCTTGCCTCTGGCCTGCACCTGGGGGACTCCCACTCCCATTTCAAGATGAGTGACATCTTCTCGCCTGAGCACCTCATTCGCCCTCCTGCCCCCCTTGGTTCCTGTGGCCTTCAGTAATCCTGCAGTTCAGTGTAGCTCTTATGTTTGTTCCTGTCTCACGTTCAACCGTGAGCCCCCTACACGGGAGCAGCTGGGTCCTAGGCATTTGCACCACCCCGCCCTGGGGCAGCATCCCACAGAGCCCACTCTTAGTAAACATCTAATTCAGGGACAAACAAATACAAATAAGGAGGTTAAGTCACTGGAGGGGGAGATCACATGTTGTGATGGAATTTCCATGTCCCTTCTGCACACACCCTCCTGAAACTTCTTCGGGAGGATTTGTTTGTTCTGTGTCAATGTCAATGTTGTGAGGTCAACCTCAGATCAGAGCCCCTTGGAACCTGAGCGATCGGGTGCAGGTGTTCAGCTCACACGTCACATGATCGTTTCACTTGGAAAGAGACTGCAGTCTTTTCTTTTTCTTTTTTTTTAAAAAGTATCAGTTAAAATAAACCCTAAGAATTCAAGAGGGGAAATTTAATGAAGTTCAAGACCAGAGGGCCTCCTGCAGCCTCGCCAAGTGTCACGGCAGGCTGGCACAGTGGCCGTGGCTTATGGGTGCTCCCTTTGCTGGTCAGAAGGGTGCTTGCCTGAAGCCCTGGGGCCAGGAGCAGGTCCGCATTATGCTGGGTCGTCTCGTCAGGAAGCGCACCTTGCCGCCACCACTTCACAACACGAACGAACGTGATAACCACGGGTCAAGGAGGGGCTGCTCATCACACCTGTCGGCACTCAGCAGGCCTCTGCAGGAGCTGCCTGTGACAGGTGTGGGGGGCTGGGGGCCCCACTATGCCTCAAGACACATGCATCTTGCAGAGAGGAGGCCGAGAGTACAGGGCACTGGGGCTCCGCGGAGCACTGAGGGGTGAGGCTGTGCAGGGTGGGCAAGGGTGGGGGGCAGCACTGCTGTGAGGAGCTGAAGGTGTCCCTGCATCTCCTAAGGCAGTGGGCTCGGCCAGCATCTCAGTCCTCCCATGGCCTGTGGCTGCCCCACTCCCACCTCGGGCATGATCAACATCTGGAGGGGAGGAGACAGGAGCATCTACCAGGGAAAGAGCATCTGCAGGAAGGTGACCAGAGCCAACTCTTGTGTGGCCTTCCCTGGCCTGCCGCTGGCCCCGGGGAGGGGCTAAGTCTTTGGCAGCATTCAGAGTGCATAGGCGTCTCCCAAGCCGCATTCTGTCTCTCTCTCTCTCTCTTTTTTTTTTTTTTTGGTGGGGGGCAGGACTGGGGATTGAACTCAGGGGCACTCGACCACTGAGCCACATCCCCTGTTTTGTATTTTATTTAGAGACAGGGTCTCACTGAGTTGCTTAGCACCTCACTTTTGCTGAGGCTGGTTTTGAACTTGTGATCCTCCTGCCTCATCCTTTCCAGCCACTAGGGTTACAGGTGTGTGCCACCGTGCCTGGCTCAAAGCCTCATTCTTATTTTTTTAAATATCTTTTTAGTTGTAGATGGACACAATATCTTTATTTGTATTTATGTGGTGCTGAGGAGTGAACCCAGTGCCTCACACGTGTGAGGCAGGCGCTCTACCACCAAGCTACGGTCCCAGCCCTCAAAGCCTCATTCTTGAAAAGCTTAAAAAAAAAATACACATCTGACTTCAGATTAATTAATGGACAGAAAAATAAGTGTAGGTATATACTGGAATGCCTCAAAAAAAAAAAAATACTGGAGCTGGGCACAGTGGCCCATGCCTGTAATCCCAGCAGTTTGGGAGGCTGAGGCAGGAGGATTGTGAGTTCCAAACCAACTTCAGCAACTTAGCAAGGCCCTGAGCAACTTAGCAAGACCCTGTCACTAAATAAAATATTAAAAAGGGCTGGGGATGTGGCTCAGTGGTTAAGCATCCCTAGGTTCAATTCCCCGTCCAAATAGAAATACCGGAAAGGAGTCCTGTGAACATCAATGATGCCCCGGAGGAGGTCGGTGGCTGTGTGTTCTGCTCACTGTGTGTTGACACATGCCTTGTTGCAGCTGCTGGCCAAGCCCAGGCGCATATGATGCGGGAGAGCACCGCCCCTTACCTGATGAGTCTTTGAGGCGCCTCATCTGTTCTGGGGGTTCTCTTCTCACACAGATGTTGAAATTCCCGGAAGTTTAAAGTGACGGTAACCCTCAAGCCAAGAAGGCCAAGGAAACGCTTGAACTCCGGCTCCTTCAGGTTGAGCCGGAGCTGCAGCAGCAACTTGTGCAGGTCGTACATGCTGATGATGCCGTCCATGTCGGTGTCCATCTTGAAGAAGGCAGCGTAGGCGTCCTGAAAACAGAGCGCCGCTCAGACACACACCACTCCCCACTGCAGGGGCAGTGCACAGCACGGGGCGGCGTGGCCAGGCTGCCTGCTGCTCTGGAGAGTCCACCCTGCCCTGCCCTCCCTGCAGGCTCTGCTTTTCTCAAGAGCCACACATTGCTCTCCAGCCCTCTCTCTGTCAGGCCAGGAGCCAGAGAGGGGACAGAGTGGCTTCTCTGTCCCTTCCACTCTGTGACACCTGTGCTCCTGCACCCAGAGTGAAAAGAGCACACTGTGACTTCCCAGGACCATCAGACCCTGTGCATGTCTTGATGGAACTGCCGTGAGGACTGGCCACTCTGTCCTGGGCAAACAAATACCGTGCTGCATGTCACCCAGAGGAGACCCCCAAAGGCCAGGGCTCTCTTCAGGGCCTCTGCCCAGGCCCCCCTGCTCGGTCCATGGCGCTGAGGGCAGATGAGGAAACAGAGGCTCTGGGTCTCCAGGGCTCCACCCTGGAGGCAGGTGGCTGTTGCAGATCCCAGCTCTGCCACCTACTAGCTGTGGGGACTCAGGACAAGACATTTAACCTTGCCACATTCTCTAAAGTGGGGATGATAGAGAAAGTTCCTCCACCCCTGCAGGTCCTTGTGGGGACTGAACACACTAATATATGCAAAGCTCTTACAGTGGTGCCTGGCACAACCAGTGCTCTAAGAGCTGTTTGTCACAACTTCTATTGCCCAAGGTCACACGGCAGGGTGAGGCTGCCTGAGCCAACACCTGTCTCTCCCCAGTGCTTCCTATGTCAGGGCTTGAAGAGCTGTAGATGTGGCCTCAAGCTGCCACTTCCATCAGCATCTGATTCGGGGCCTCACCCGGGGGTTATCTGGCCATCTTGGGGACTGCCCCGTCCTTTGTGGTACAGCTCTCCTCCACAAGGGGCTGTTAGGATATAAAGCAAGCCCTGCTTTGACTCAGAGTCTAGAGAAGGGTTCCTGGATTTGGGGGACAGGCCTACCTGTATTCATTCACCAAACATTTTCCAGCACCTAATATGTGCAACCACTGTGCTAAATACTGTGGAAATTAATTGGAAAGCTTCTGCCAGGCAGCGGGAGGAAGGTCAGACCTAACCAGCCCGCAGCCCCTGCCTGAGGGTTCACCTGACCACAGCCCAAGCCTCTCACACCCTCCAGCCCACATCTCCAACAGTTTGGGGGCATTTCCTCTTGGATGTGGAAGCAAGCAGAGTCCTGCGCTGAGCCGCTCCACACTGTAGACAACAGTGGCTTTCAGGCTGCACCTGCCCCGAGCAGGTGCAAAGGACTTCTGCAAGGCCCAGAATGTCCTGATGTTGGAAATTCAGGGCTTGTCAAAAAGAGTGGCCCAGCCGTGCAACAGAGTCACAGGGCACAAACTCATAAATAATCCGGCTAATAAAAAATCAGCCTCTTAAACTCTCTGAATTAAAGCAGAGGCACAGAGATCCGTGGATGTCCCTAACCCATGAGCTGAGCAAGCCCACCAGCCCTCTGAGTGCTGCGCCCGCCCCTGAGGCCCGCTCGGGAGGGGCACCTGAGATGTCATCTGTCATCTCGTCAGGCCAGCTGGTGGCAGGCAACGAACTCCTGACCATGCCCCGTGGCTTCAGCTTGGTTAGCTCTCCCTGTGACGCAGCCCACTTCAGAACTGCCATCGTCCACTCCTGCGCTGCAGTGAGCCCCACGCTTTGAATGAGTTCAGCGCCTGAGCAGAGCCACCAGCCTTGAACAGGCTCAAGGGTCCACTCATGCTGTGGGCCGCCCAGCTGGGTTCTGAACCCACTGACCCCCCTGCAGTGACTTCTTTTGCATCTGTGTCCACTCTCTGCCTTTGTTTGCAGTTCTGCCTCTTTAAACCTGAGGCCACTGTTAACCTTATTGGAGCCACTCTGTGATCAATAGATCTTTGTGCAAAGTGTCCTGTGTGACTGGAGTATTATAGATATTAGTAATAAGACTGGTGTGTGTGTGTGCGTGTGCAAACGTGTGCGTGTGCGCACAGAGCTGGGGTGGAGGCTGGGGCCTCGTGCATGCTGGGCAAGTGCTCCACCACTGAGCTACAGCCCAGCCCTAGTCATTAAGATTGCGGTGTATAAAAGAACTTGCGACTGACCTGCTCATGGCTACCAAGTGAACCGTGAATACTTGGTGGTTAAAGTCAATGAACTTGATGTAGCTAGTTAATTTGCTGATCTTCAATAAATCCTGACATTGTGGAAAGACGAACATGTGCGGTCTCTGGTAATGACAAGGCTCTCTTGCGACAGACGTCAAACTGAACAAGGCCAAAATGAAACCTGGGTGCCAACCCTGCCCCACGTTCCTCCCCAGGATCTCTCTTCTTGGCAATAACAGCTCACTGTTTTAGGTGCTCTGACCACATATCTCTGAGTCCCGCTGATCCCTCCCTTTCCCTCACACCCCACAGGCACCTGCTGGCCCTTCTCCCTGTCCCATTGCCTTCACCCCCTCCCAGGACCCAGGATTCCCCAGGAGGCTGCACAGGCTCCTGGCTCCCATCCTGTCCCCACTGTCCACCCTGCACAGCTCCAGCCAGCTCGTGCCGCTCCTGTCCTGTCCCTGGGCTGTGCCCACCTGGCGCCCGGTCCCAGGATCCTCTCCCCTGCCCTGGGCTCCTCCCAGCCCTTGCTACCCTCAGTGTGGTGGCCGCAGCTGCAGTGCGGGCTCTGAGTCCTCCTGCCGCAGCACTAGCACCGTGCCCTGTGGCTGGTGGCGGGACCCGAGCTGCAGGCTACCAGCTTACAAACCTCACTCATCCCTGGATCTCAGGCTTCCCCGTCAGCGTGAGGAACAAAACGGCCTCACCACAAACAGATGGTCAATTCTGACCATGGCGTCTACTCCGTGTGTGGCTCTGGGTACGTCTCTCCCCACCTCTGGCCCTCGGTTTCTCCAGCTATAATATGGGGACACTAAACCCTTCTGGACAGGGCCAAGTGGGACCCGAGGAGACGTCAAACTGATGGTATGCACGAAGCTTCCGGGTCACTGCCTGGCAAGTGGTGTAGGGTCTCACTCATTCCAGAACAGTGAGTTGGCCCCTACTGTGTGCAGACACTGTGGCAGCCACGGGGTTACTGTCTTGAACATGCAGGGGTGACTCAGGCTCCTGTTTCATCTGCTTACAGTGGCTCAGTGCCCTCCGGACACTCGAGGAGGAGGGGAACCAATGACAGCAGAGCCCCCCCCCCCCCGCTGATCTGAAGGGGCGCATTCACTGGCCAAAGGGGAAGGAGAAGCATCCAAGCAAGGAACAGAATGTGCAGAGGCCAAGAGTATGGCGGAGTGGGAGAGAGTGAGTGGCAGCTGAGGGCACGCCATGCCTATGGGCCAGGCAGGCAGGGCCAGGGCGCAGCCTAAGAGCTAAGCAGCACAGATCAGAGCCCCACACCAAGACTGACCTGCAAGGCCAGTGCCCAGGACGGGCTGGGAGTGGAAAACCAAGCGCTGAAAAGTGACTGACCCTACTGCGGCCTCACTGTCACGTCCCGTCTGGATTCAGAAGGCACAGGGCACAGGGGCACCTGCCGGACCCAAGGGCATGCCGGTCCAGGGAAGCCGGCTGCAGCATCCTTCCTAGCCACATTTCCAGGTGAACCCCAGGCCGATGCCAGCCCACGGGGGCCCCGGAGGGCCTGGGTGTGGCTCTGCGGGGGACAAGTCCAGGTCACCAAGGGGGTCTGTCCCTGCTTCCCCACTACCATGGCAGCTCGAGTCCTGGGTCTGGGCTGTCAGGTGTGATGAACTGTCTCAGCCTGGCTGTGGGCTGTAGACTGGCCAGGGCTGAGATGGCCATCTGGGTCCATTGTGACAGGGCAATGACACCAGAGTGCAGCACTTTGAACTAATCAGAAAGTTCACAAACACAAAACAGCGTGGGTTTGGGTTTTTCTTCTTCTTCATATTGATGAGGTGGATGTTCAAGGACAGGCGCTCAGTAGGTCAAGTGAAGGGTTAGAACTTCTCATTCCAAATTCCAGACATGCGCTCAGTCCACCGGGCATCCTGTGAGGTCAGGAGCAAGCCCCAGGGAGCCCAGGCAATCTGCACCCTGGCCTATCTCCACCTTTGTTTTACTCCCAGGTTTAAAACTCCTAGAGTGGGTGTTGGTGAGGCCTCTTCCATCAACTCCACGTTTAATTATTTAAAATAGACATTGCCTTAGGACATGCAGGACAGTGTTCCCTGTAGCCACGCAATGCTGGTGGAGGGAAGGAAGCTGTGGGGCTGGTCACTCCCCGACTGGGACAACAGGGAGGAGAGGGGCTGGAGAGGGGCCTGGGCTGCGATGTGCAGGGCAATGTCAGCAGCTGCCTGGCCTCTGTCTACTGGCAGCAGGTAGAGGCCCACCAGGGGCCAGCACGTTGGGCACAGCTGCTCTTGTCCTTCCTCTCTTCCTCCAGCAGCCACACTGTCCACCCGGCTGGGCTCCTTCTTCAGAGAACCTGGCCTTCCCCATCCAGAACCCCTGCCTCCCCCACACCGGGCAGGCACCCTGAGGACTCCCAGAGTGCTCTGCTTGGCCAGGTGTTAGGGTGGACTCCATAGTGAGGACTAGCCCTTCTCCACGTGTGCACATGGTGCCCACAGTTTCTCAAAGCAAAAATTAGGACTCACGGCCTGACGGGAGCACAGAATGTTCTAGTCAGACCCCTGCAGGAGAATACCAGCTAGATGGCCATCGTGAGTAGGCTCATTAAAAATGGAAGCTTGGTAGCCAAGATGGACCTCCAGGCAGCGATCAGAATGGGAAGATGGTTCAGAGCACACCACACCCCTCACCCTTGCTCTGAGTGGGCTGCCTCCTGCTTGTCCCTCCACCCACTGGGTCAGGTGCCCTCTAAGGCAGGTCCCTCTGAGGCTGCGCCCTCTGCCCCTCCTGGAGCTCACACCCTCTCTGTGGCTTCTCAGCAGAGTCAGGGCAGTCATTCCTGCTCTGCATGGGGAGGGCTGCTGTCCACTTCAGTGTGATCTGTCCCAATGCCCACTTGCACCTCCGCATCAGGAGCCTGGTGCCTCTCCCAGAGCTGGCCCTGTCCACCCCCCCCTGGCGTGGGCGGCCGGTCTGTGCCTCGCTCCCTCTCTTCCTGGCCTGCACAGGTTAGGGCTTAAGAGTCCGTGCAGGGCTTCCTTTCCCGCCAAGTTCACCCTGAAGGGCCTTTCCCACAGCCCACTTGCCCTTCTGCAGCAGCCAACTGCAGTGCACATGGACCGTCCTTCACCCTGGTGTCTCAGGGGCTCCTGCCCTCCATCCCCAGCTTTAGCTCAGATTCCAGCACACGGTGAGTGTGACACTTGTTTGGTGAGTTAACGAGTGGAATGGAACGGATACTCACTGTGTCACGGGTGGCCATCCCCCCCCAATGCCAGGAGGGGTCCCCTCACTTCTAGCAGGAACACAGGAGGGGAAGGAGGGACCTCAGCGTTAGGCTCTCCACCCGCTCCTGGGCCTGCACCTCTCTAACAGCACTGAGCGCCTGGGGAGAGCCGTGTACCCCTGGTGGCCCAGCGTGACGGGGCACCAGGACCCCATGGGTGGCTGTGCCATGGCGCGGGACAGGTGGAGCCGCAGGTGGTCCTGCTTACCTGGAAGTGCTCCTTCAGTCTCCTGGGGAAGAGCTTCAGGCACTCCTCTGCTGTGATGAAGAACTGAGCTGGAGTCTGGGGGGGCGTGGTCTCCTGCCGCCTGTGGTCTGCAAGGAGACAGGCAGCCCTGAGCGCTTCCTCCTGCTTCCCTGCTCTCCTCCCCTTCCCAAGTCCTGCTGAGACGCCCGCCGCAGCCCCACACCCCGTGTCTGGCTCCCCGCCTTTCCAGGTCTCGGGAAAGCTCCCCTTACTGCTAGAGGGGCTGTCCCGACCGCAGGGACGGGTCCCCCAGCTGCACTACAGGTTTATGTCTGCAGTCTCCGTCCTTCCGACCTCTCATTCATCTACCGATGCCCAGAGGCACAGGCAGGAAGCTGCCTCTTCTTTGATCTCTAGATCCATGCCATAAGGACAGGAATGTGTAATTTATCCCCTGCCACTTCTTGACCACCGATCTGTTAGATGTCATGCAGGGGCCGTCACACATTTTTTGATTCTTCTAACAACCCAAAGAAGTGGACTCTCGTGCCTTGTTTTAGCCCAAGGAAGTTTACCATACTATTCACAGAGGATGACAGGGGCTCAGAGGGCTCCCCAGCCTGCCCAGGTAGGGTTCTTACAGCACAGCTGTTCAGGCCAACTGGCTTCCAGCGCCCAGCTGGTATGGTGCCCTCTCCCTTCTGTAAACTGAGAGAGAAAGTGCAGCCTCTACTCTAAACCCAGTAGGTTCCACCAGGCCTGATCATCTGAGCATGACCTTGTCTAAAGCCAGGCCACCACCCGGACATGGTTGTAGACATGACTCTCTGCCCGTTGCAGCCAAGCTGGCCCTACCCCCACAGGGTGTGATTTGCAGGAGATGGCCAGGGACAGGGCGCCCAGAGCTTGTGGGCACCCTCTGGTCCAGTCTTGAGCCTGGCTTCTGCCCCACCCCTACCTCACAGTGGGGTTGGCTTCCACATGGGGATGCCCTGCCCCCTCCACAGGGGCCACCACCCACCCCAGCATGGGGCTGTCAAAGCCTGGCTTTCCTGCCCCAAAGCACCTGGCCCTCTGGGGGCTGGTGCAGGATGCCAGGTGCTCCCAGGAGCACAGGGGACAGGTCACGGGCAGAAGACAGGAAAGGGATGGGCAGAGGACAGGGATGGATGCTGACTCTGCTCAGTGGTGGCCTCACTGGTCTCAGGCAGGCCTCCTTCCCACCTACTCTGGTCCCTTCTCTGAAGGAGGAAGCACCCATGTGGCAGAGCGGTGACTGTGCTGTAGGCTCCTCCCCCCAACTTTCATTTTCCTTCAGGGGATCAAACAGATCCAGGGCAAGCATCAGAATTCTAGAGGGCCATGCTGCCCACTCTGCCTTCCTCCCTCAGCAGGGCACCTCCTGAAGCTGGCTGGGGCTGGGAGGGCCTCTGGCGCTGACACAGAGAAGCAGCCACCTCCCAGAGCCAGCAGCAGGAGAAGGGCTGCGACACAGGGCTGCTGTGGCCCAGCCGCCTGGCCAGTGTGTGCAGAGAGAGGGAGAGAGGAGGGAATTCCACCTACTGCATGCCTGGCCCCTGCAGTTCTGTGCCAGGGCCTCAAGCAGACAGGGCAGGAGGCCCCTGTCCCTGCCCTGGGGCAGGACTGAACTGCCAGCCTGAGCATGGTGGACAGCAGAAGGAGGTGATGTGGCTGGGGGAGGGACCCAGCCCACCTTGACCTCTCACACCAGATGGGCTTCCTAATTTCCTCACAACTGTTGGGGTGGGAGGTAGGAGCCGTGGCTGGGTGACCTTGGGCACATCAGTGAATCTTCTAGAATCTCTGCCTCCACATCTGTCAGCAGAGAAGGGTAAGAACTGCCCTGCCTGCTGATAGCATTATTAAATACAGGTCACCAGCATAATTTCAGGCAGAAAAATCCTAAGGGACATGAGGTCTGACTGGGGTCTCAGGGAAGACACAGGCTTGGGAGTCCATTTTAGAACCATTAGGGTCCTGGGTTTGCAGAAGACGCAGGCCCAGTTCCACCCTCACACTCCGTTTAACTTAGTAAAAGGAAGGGCTGAAACTCTAAGATTAAGCAAAGTGCCTGAGTCCAGTCCAGGACGCAGGCGGCTCAGCATCTCCGTGGAGGCCCCAGCAGGCTGGGTGCCCAGGCTTGGCCTCAGTACCTTCAAATCCTGCCGCAAAGTCAAGGTAGCTCATCCCCTCCTTCTTAAAGCCGATCTTTGTAGTCAGCTGAGAGAACTGGGTGTCGTCCATGGGCATTCCGCTGTCTTCTAGTACCTGGCGAAGGGAGGTGAGGGTGGAGAGGCCCTGGTCACCCTGGCCACTGCTCAGCGACCACCTACCACTCTGATTGTTGCTCCACCCCCAGCCCAGCAGCTGAGGGCGGGGCCCCGGGCCCCTGGGCCCAGCACAAGGCTTGTGTTTGTTGAGCATGTGGTGAACAAAGGACCTGGCAGCAGCCCTGGCACAGCCAGTGAGGCCCCGGCCCAGGGCGCTCAGCAGGCCTCTGCAAAGGCCCTGCCACCCACCCACGTCCCTGTGGTGGCCACTGCCGGGGCTTTGGAGTTTACACTCACATACATTGAGGGAAACACAAAACAAAGCAAGGCAGTGTGAGGAGGGAAGACATTTCTACAAGTCTAACATGACCCACAGGTCACACGGCAAGCTGTGTGGCCGGTGACGGGGGGATCCATGGCCACCCCGCCCCCTCCCTGTGCTAGCCCACTCCCTATAGGTTGTTCCTGACCCACCAACACCTGTCCCCCCGTGCATGTGGGGGAGTGAGCACCTGGGAAAGCACCCTTCCCTGTATGACAAACATCACGGTAAACATCACAAGGAACTGTCCCCATACCACCCCCAGAGAGGCAGGTGGCCGGAGCTGCTCCAGGGCAGACGACGACCTTTGACCACGGCCCAGACAGAGCTGCCTGCCTGGAGAGACGGCACCCAGAAGGGATGCTGGGGGACACCACGCTGCTGCCCCCACAGTGGCGAGGGAAACGGGAAAGCCCTGCTCCCCTCCCAGCCGAGGACACAGAACCACAGCTCCACATGCCCGTGTGTCCATGGGCCAGAGTCGTCCAGGATGACCCACCTCCCGCGCGGGACAGAGGACAGAGGCTTTTTTGCAGGGCTGAGTGTGCAGAGGGTGGTGGAGAAGGGGATGGGGCAGACGCGGACTTAACGCGTTCCAGATGGTTCTGGAGCCACAGGAAGCCCATGTCCCCCAGCGGAAGGCTGGAGAGGCAAAGCCCTTTCTGGAGAGTCCAGGTGTGGGTGGGGACAGGATCAGGTAGGACCGCAGCACAAGTCTACATGGGCAGCATCGTTATGGTCACCAGTGTGGCAGTGTTTGTTGCCACTTCAGGCCAGGCACTGGGCTGGGCTCTCTCCAGACCCTGCCCAAAGCTCATTTGATCCTGACACTCTTGCAAACCCGACTGGTCACCTGGGAACGGAGGCTTGCCCTGATGGCCTGACCAGGGAGCAGCAGGCTCAGGGTTCAAACGCTGTTCTGAGTCCTAACTGTTCTGATGAGCCCCATGGGGGATGGGTCACCGGGCTGGACAAAGCCGGGGAGGTGGAAAGGACAGGAAGCCGGTCGGCAGAAAGTAGGGGAGCCGCCCTGCCCTGGACTCTGGCACCCCCGACCCCAGCATGCAACTTGGCCACACAGGAAAGGCTAAGTGGAGCCCTGGTGACAGGAGAGGGCAGGAGGCCGGGAGGCCGGGGTCCAGGAGGAGAGCCCCTCTCCCACGCAGGGACCAGTGAGCACTCGGCTGCAGTTCAGATCTGGCTCTCGGCAGGGACCCGCACGATGGCAGGGCTACCTCCCGCTCCTATTGTCTTGGTGTCACCCTCTGTGGTGTGCAGGAAGAGGACGGGGACCTGTGGCTTGCTCTTGGTCTCCTGTCTACACAGTGACGTGACCCATCTGAATGTGGAAGTGGTCACTGCCTCTTTCCTGGCCCAGGCGGGGCTGCTGGAAGCTAAGAGTGAACCAGCCACAATGGGCTGCAAGTGTCCCTCTCCCTGGGGAGGCTGGGCTGGGGGCCCAGTGAACAGGAGGCTGCAGGTAGCCACACAGGGGGTGACAGGGGAGCAGATGGATTCCAAGGCTGTCCCCAGGGCCTGCCTGGGCGCCAGGCAGGCAGAGTGCGCCTGGGCATGCTGTGCTGTCTGCACCATCTGCACGAGAGCCTTGGCCCAGCCCTGCGGAGCAGCCGGTCCCAGCCCGGATGGCAACAGCACAGAGGGGAGGCCACAGCCCACGCACCAGCACCCGGAGGCAGTCGGCCCCTGCAGCGAATAGATGGGCTGCTTGCTTTGAAAAATAACTTTATATTTTGAAAACAATTACACATGAATTATTCATAGTGAATTCCTCCTGCTCGGTCCCTTCACAAAAAACATATGTAAAGAACGGGAAGGAAACGACCGTAGGCGAATGTTTCCCAGCCTGAGGGCTGTGAGCACCGAGGGATGTGGCAGGCCTCGGGCAGCCTGTCGGGGCTCAGGCGCAATCCCCGCAATCCCCGAGTGGCCACGCAGCACACAGAACCCAGCCAGCCGCTGCTCGGGGTGCCCCAGAGCCTTCCCCAGAGCCTTCCACCAACACCAGCGTCTGGCTCCTCCCCGGCCGCGCCCCACACTTCATTTCTCATTTGGACACAGCCGCAGATCAGCTGGATTTATCACAAGCTCAGAGGCCATTTACAATGCCACGTAAGGTGGGTGACACAGTGACAGATTCAAAACGTTCACCCATGCGCGTCGTTTTCTCGGGCCTTTTCTGGAAGTGTTTCTGAGAAACTTCTCGCAGAGTGACAAACGATGGTCTGGCATTTTCTGATTCACCAAATTGTTACTTCTGTCACCGCTGGGACCTACCATTTCCGTCCTGGCTGGGCTCTCCGAAGGCAGGTGCTGGCGTGGGTGGTGGCTGCGTGAGAATCAGACTTGTCTAAGCCCCGACTGCAGAAAGCCTCTGAGAGAGTCCCCCCACTGGCTTCCGCGGGGGACACGTGTCCTCCAAGCCTCGGCACACGGCGGTGGTGTTTCTCTAGGAACCGCACACGCGCAGACCACGCGGAGTCAATATCGTGCCACCCCCACTTAAAAAGGTAGAGACCTTGCCACCACACAGGCCGTCCCTTTCCTAACCATGGCTGTCACTGTTTCCACCTACATTTGTCACAAACCCCAAAAGACAAGGCTGGAATTTGTGTATGGACATTTCTATGCATTTTTTTTAATTCAGAAAAAGCAGTCCTTTATATTCAACCAGATATTTACCATTTCTAATGTTCCTCTTCCTTTCACGAACATCTGGGTCCCCCTGGCATCAAATTTCTTGGGTCCAGGAACGTCCTGTAGTACTGCTGGGAGGCAAGATGGGTCACAATGCATTACCTTTTTGTTCTTGCTCTGTTTTTCTTCATCTGGGAACATCACCTTCATTGTTAAAAGGACACTGGCTGACAGCGAATTCTGAGTCTGCGGCTTCGGCAGCCCCGGCTTGGCTCCGCCCTTCAGTCCATCGGCCCGGTGTTTCTTGGTCTCCGTGGTCTCTGATGAGGGGGCATGGCCTCTTGGTCGTAAGGCATCACTTTTCTCATACTTCCTTTAAGATTTCCTTCTTCAATTCTTGTTTTCAGAAGTTTTTCTGTGATTTTCTGTGGATTTATCTTAGTCTGAGTTTCCTAAATCTATAAATGTAGGCCTTTCGCCAACATTCAGAAGTTGTGGTCATGATTTCTTCACAGAAGTCTTCCCAGTCTCCCTCTTGCTCCCCCCCTGGGTTTTCAATGCACCAGCGTTAGACCTTTTCATATTATTTCCCATGACCTGGTGGCACTATGCTTGTTTATTTATTTATCTGTTGATTTTTTTTCTCTCTCTTCTTCAGTTTGTAGAATTGATTCTTCCTTTTTTCATCCATGGTTAAGACATTGGGTAAGGTTTTTTATTAGTTCTGGATTTTCCATTAGTTTCTTCTTATAATTTTTATTTCTCTACTGAGAGGTCCTACATTTTCAATAATTCTGAATATATTGTTCTTTGTTCACTGAGCATTTTTATAGCAGTTAAAGATTTTTAGAGTTGACTCTAACACTGGTCATCGCAGTCTTTTCTCTTGGGAAAGGATTTCTTTTCTGTTTCTCCACATGTTGAGCACTTCGGGATGGCATCCTGGACACTGTGAACGTTACGTGTCATGACCCTGGATTCCGCTCACGTTATCTGTGGACAAGTTGGTTGCTATTCCTTTCTTTATTTGAGGAAGCCACAGACTTGGTTGGCCTGGATCTGAGAAGGCTGTCTTTTCAGACTTTCAGGATACAGTTTGGACTTCAGCCCACTTCTTTGACCCTTGGGTGGGCTGCTTGCAATCTGCCTGGCTCACAGATGGTTCAGGGTCCATCAGGGACTTAGGGAGAACTTCTGCACCAGTTTGGAGCCCCTGCTGTCCGGCTGTCTCCATTTCAAACCTTGCCTCGCCCCCCCACCCCCTCATTTACTCAGACCTCGTCCCCCTGGTTCTGTACGCCAGAAACAGGACTGGCGGTCTGTTGGTGTTTTGTCTGCGCTGGGTGGCACCAACCTCGTCCTTCACGCAGGTGAAAACCTGGGGACCAGGGCACCTCCAACTCATGCTATTCCCACCTCAGGACCAACTCTCCCCCAGAATCCTCTTGCTCAGCTTCAGCCGACAGGGTCCTCTTGATCTACCTCTCCAACCTCATCCAGCATTTCTATGTGGGGTCTTTGAGAAGTTTCCAATAGAAACTTGCTCGGCCATGCTGGAGACAGAACGTCCCGTAGCCCTTCCTGGGGTGTTGTGGCACACCTGCCCTCAAGATGCAGGGGTCACTGCTCAGAGAAGGCTTCCCAGTCCTCCGCAGCCTGGGCCCCACTCCCCACACAAGTGACCTTCCACACTTGCCCACTTCTCTCACAGAAGTAGGAGCCTAACCCATGGCAGGTCTCCTGTCTACACAGTGACATTCCTGTAGGACAGGAAATCACCTGCTTATCCCAAGAGCACAAAGTAGATACTCAGTGACAAGTGAAAAGAGGAGGAGAGGATGTCGATGCAAGGGACAACTCACAGACGTCGTCTACTGTGTCTGGGTGGGTCTTGAGCCTAAGAACGTCACGTCTGCACAGACAAGAGCGTCCGGCCGCCCTCAGCCCTGGCAAGGACGCAGTCGGAAAACCGAGAGCCCTGTGGGGCGGACAGGAGTGTACTGTGCTTGTGAGACACACAGGAGGAAGGGACAGGCTAGGGACTGAGCTGCGCTGGCTCCTCGACAGGCCCCGCAGACCCTTCTGACTCCATGTTGTGCTGTTCTGCGCTGTGTCAGCCCTGACATCTTCACGCCTGTCCCCTCAAGGCTGCAGCTAGTAGACGCTCCTCTGCAAGATCAGGCAGTCACGGAAGAAGTTCGTGTGCTTAGGCCAGGGACTGAAAGGACACAGCCTGAGGAGAACGGGGGATTCAGGGACACCATCCAAACACATCCTTCCTTACCTGGGAATTCCCTGGACAAAGTTCCTTCGTGATAAAACTAAAGAGACTTGTTTTTTCCCCAAGCAACAGTATTTCTATTTCTTTGCACACCCATTCACAGAGAAAAACAAAACTGACACACACATTAAAAAATAACTGTCTTCCCTAGAATTCCAGACACACTGCCTCCAGGCCTCCCTTTGCCCATTCCAGCGACACCTGATCTTCTAGCTCCTCCATCTGCCTCTTAACTGCCCACCACCAGGAGCCATCCCCAGGACGCAGGTGCGGCCCAGGAATTCTGTCATCAAGATGATCTGATCACATGCAAGTCAGGGGAAGGGTCATGCGTGCCACGGCTGGTTCACTCCGTGCTTAGGTAGAAAATTCAAATGTTGGCAAATGTTTCCTAGAATATTCAGAGGCAGGAGGCTTGCCTGAAAATAGCCAAGAACATTAAAAAAGGAAGAACACTGAGAGAAAGACCTGTTTTACTAAATTAAAAAGCCATGCTGCATTGAGATGGAAACAGAAGTATCATCCAGCAGAATGGAGACTTTCAGACATGGTACCCAGTTGCATAATTACTAGTCGGGGCCTGGGAGGTCTTCTTGCTCTAAGCAGTGGGATCAGAAGCCTGCTAAAGAATTTGAGGAGGGGCTGGGGTTGTGGCTCAGCGGTAGAGTGCTCGCCTAGCATGTGCAAGGCCCTGGGTTCCATCCTCAGCACCACATTAAAACAAATAACAATAAAGAGATAAAATAAAGGTATTGTGTCCAACTCCAACTAAAAATAAATAAATAAATAAATATTTTTAAAAAAGAATCTGAGGAAGGAAACAGAGAGGGAGCTGCCACCGCCCTAGTCTCCAGTGTTAGGGTGAGGGTCAAAGCAGATCAGCCTTGTTGCCTGTAGAGCTCGCTCATCAACACCCGCAGAGGCCGGCTGGGGGAGGGGGAGGTTGCCCCGCCCCACCTAGGCCCCTGCTCCTCAGTGCAGTGCCACCACCCAGGAGCACGTGAGTCATAAGATGTCCAGCCCCCTCCATGGAGTCCTCCAAGTTCTTTTTGGGGGTCAGTAAACAGCATGCTTGGGGCTTTTGCAGCCCTGCGGCTGAACACTAGTACAATGAGAACTTCAGAAAAGCCCCATCTTATAACATATAAAAATGATTCCAGTGTATTAAACATTTACATCCAAAAATAAAACAATAAAAATTCTTGCAAAAACCCTTAGGAAAGACAAGCTCAGACTCCATAAAAACAGAAAGATGCAAGTTACCACAATGAACATGATTTTGACTAGCACAGTAGCACATACTAAACTTCTCATTATACTCAGAGTCGGTCGACATTTGGAAATTAGTAATTCCCCAGCACTGCCGACAGGGATGAATTTGATAGAATCTTTGGAAATATAAGATGGCAATATGCTTTTAACATTTAAATGTGAATATTCCTTTGACCTGAAAATTTTACTTCTTATATCAGCAAAAAATTGTAACAACTTCATTATAAGTTCACAGACTGCAACAAATGTACCACTCTGGCCACCGATGCCATGGGGAGGGGTTGGAGACGTCGGGTTTTGGGGGTTTGTGGGAATTCTCTGAGAGTTCTGCTCATTTCTGCTGTCCACCTAAAGTGCTTTAAAAAATAAAGTCTTGGGCTGGGGTTGTGACTCAGTGGTAGAGCACTTGCCTAGCATGTGTGAGGCACTGGGTTCAATCTTTGGAACCGCATAAAAATAAATAAATAAAATAGAGGTATTGTGTCCATCTACATTTAAAAAATAGATTTTTTTTCAAAAGTCTATTAAAACACACAATAAATTCTAGGAGGCTAGAGGGTGGAAGAACAACACCTTGCTCACCAAGACGGCTAACTTGGACTTCATTTTCAAATAAAAAAAGAAGGAAGATGGATGTATTAATGGCAAAGACATAAATATGATAAACTTAAAAAGACAACTGAGAGATTTGGAAACGGTCATGCATAAGACAAAGAGGTGGCTTCCCGTTGTTCATTTGTTCAGACCTTTGAGCACCTACATGGCAGGTGCCAAGCCAGGCCCTGGGAACACGGCAAACACAGTCCCAAAGTGAAGGAAACTCTGACCATTGGTGGAATTCTCACGGTGCCGGGGACCACATCTGAAAGTCTTTAATTTGTTGGCTTATATATCTCTCTCAATGCAATGTTTTGTTTTTTTTTAAATTTAGTAAAACATGTCTTTTTCTGAATTTTCCTCCTTTTTGTATGTTCTTAGCTATTCTCAGATTAGGTTTCTATTTTGCATATAAAATTCAAAGTCATTTTATCCAATTGTAATTGGACTCATATTAAATTTCTATATTATGGTCTGGGTCTGGGTCTCAGTGGTAGAGCACTCGCCTAACACGTGAGGCACTGGGTTCCATCCTAAGTGCCACATAAAAATAAATAAAATAAAAGTATAGCATTCATCTACAACTAATATATATATATATATATATATATATATATATATATATATAAATATTTTAAATCCTACATTACGAGTCTGTCTAGCTGTTGAGAAGAGAACACAGAGGAATGCGGTGGCAGAGTGCTTACCGCCCATTTCTCCTGTCCCAGAGCCTCGGGCCTTGGAGCCTATTCTACTGTGGCCTTTTGCACACCAGATCTGACTGCAGAACTTGAGATCACCTCCTTGAGGGAGGGAAGGCAATGAAATCCGACTTCGTTTGTCCACGGAACACTCTGATTTTACCTGCGTACAAACGAGTGAACAAAACTGCAAAATAGGGTTGAAGGCAAATAGCACTTCTCGGCCCAGAGACAGCCATGCCATAAGGTGAAAGCACAGCTCTCAGGAAGTCGCTGCGATCCTGAATCTCTGTGTGCCTAGCACTTCAGCTGCAAAGTGATACTGCAGCAATCAACAGGAGAAAAAAGAGTTTCACTAAACAAACCCATTAACAGACGGGGAATTCAGCACAGCGACTGATGGAATGAGCAGCTAAGAATCTGGTAAGAACAAAGAACCTCTGAAATCTAACCTACCAGGCGAGCACGGAACCCAAGCCTCCTCTGGCGGGGCGTGCCCTCTTCACGAGTATTTGTGGAACAGCTACCAAAACTGCCTGTGTACGCTGGGGCATAAGATGAGCATCGATATATTTCCAAAGACTGACTATGTCATTTCGACTTTAGAACCTATCAGATGACTATAATACAATCAACTTTAAAATCAATAGCAAAAGGTAAACTAAAAATCCCAAACATTTGGAGGCTAAACACACTTTTTAAATAAACCATAAAGAAAGAAACTGTAAAGTTATTGTAAACAAAAAGTAAATTGTAAAGTTATTTTGAACTAAATAATAATAAAAATATAATATAAAAAAAATTGTATGGTGTAGCAAACCCTGTACTTTGAGGGAAACGTACAGCATAAATTCATACGTAAAGAGAAATAAAGGCTGAAATCAATTATCTAAAATTCTATCTCAAGAAATTAGAGAAGTGAAAGCAAGTTAAATCCAATCAAGTAAAAGGAAGGAAATAAGGTAACAGCAGAAATAAATGAAATGTAAAACAATATACAATAGAGAAAATAACAACACACATGCATTTATTACTGCTTCCAGATGGGGTGGACCATTTCACAGGAAGCAGACACCATCAATGAGGACAACTAGCAAGGTCGGGCTCGGCTGGGACCCTCAAGAGCATCAGAGTGCGGGGCAGCAGCAAGACTGAGGGACTCAAGCCCCCAGCAGGGGACCCTTCAGAGGACAACTCGGGGAGCCGCTGATGATGAACTGGGGTGGAGGGGTCTGTGGCCAGGCAGCGGGCCTCTCCAGGAAAGCTTGGATTAATTACATGGCAACAGGGTGGCAAGTTAAGGACTTTAGCTGGGTGCAGTGATACGGGCCTGTAATGCTAGCAACTGAAGCAAGTTCAAAGTCAGCTTCAGGAATTTAGCAAGACCCTGTCTCAAAATAAAAAATATAAAGGGCTGGGGATGTGGCCCAGTGGTAGAGCACTCCTGGGTTCAAACCCCAGCACCAAAATAAACAAGTAAATAAAAATAAAGACTTGAGAGGGCTCAGCCCAGATGTGGCCTGCACTCTGGACAAAAGTCCCCACACTGTTGTGGCACTTAGGGGATCCCGCCTACCAGGGGGCAAGGCCCTGGGTGCCAAAGGCAAACACTGGGAAACCCTAAGACGGGGTCGGCTGACATGGAGGTGCAGCCTCTTGAGCCCCAGAGGGACCTGCCTATTCAGCCGTGTGCTGAGAGATCCTGCTGTGGCCTCTGCAGGGAGGACGGAGAAGTGCAGACGTCTCATGGTCACGTGGGACTGGGACTGACAGAAATGAGACGTGGGGGACCTCAAACACAAAGCTGGTCAGTTCCTTAAAACATCTACTAACTCAGGAGCCCTGTGGAAGAGGAAGCTCCGGAACTAACCCAAGCCAGTCCCTCCCACCCACAATATAGATGCTTTTCCCCAGGCATCTCCCTCGCCCCCAGACCCAGGCTGGCCCGAGGGGCACGGGGCATTCCGTGCACTGACTGTCACCAGAGCCTGCCTGAGATTCAAAGCCACAGCTGCAAAGGCCCAGGGGTGCGTGGCCCGCAAAGGTACCAATGACATCTCTCCTCGTCTTTGTTGCCGTGGGGAACGTCTGCGTCTCTCCCTAGGAAGCCTCTGCCCTCTTATTATGCCCTTGGTTTTACAGTCTTCCTTTCTGTTAGCTGACCATGATACACAAAAAGAGTTTTTAAAATATCTGTTTTATTTACTGATCAGGGTTGAATGCTCCCAATAGAAAACTGAAAACCAGACGAGTGGAAATGTTTAATACCTGACGTTTTGGAAGACCTAGTTTGCTCAGTCATGATCGTTCCATTACTCATCCCACCCACTGTGTCCAGAGGCTACGTAGCCCGGGCTCCCTGTTCCGAGTGGGAAATGGATGGCATCAGGAATTGCTGGTAGTGGGGAGGATTCCGATTCCTGGGCCTGGGAGTCTGGTCACACAGAGGGACGGGAGCTCGGGGGAGGAAGGAGGAAGGTGCACTTGGTGCTAGGCAAGGCTCTGCCTCCAGCAGGGCAGAAGAGGGGGCGGGACATGAGGAGCTGGGACACTGGCTCAGCCATTTCCAACTCCTGCTCCTGACGCACATCTCTGCCAAGCTCAGGGCCCGGGTGCCCAGAGGAGAGCTGCCCCGGGAGCCCCAGCCCTGGGCTGCGTCTGCCATTGCTCCAGGGCAGCCACCTGCCCTCTCAGACCAGCAGGCCCCAGTGCGCCTGTGGGTGAACTCCGAGTCCCAGTGCTGTGCCTTAGGGCCAGGACCTGGAACAGGGCCCTGCAGGGGTGGGGCAGGGGAGCAGTGAGACTAGGTGCCTGGCGCCCTGTGAAACTCCTGCAATGCCCCCAGACTCCCTGTATCTGCTCCCGCTACGTCGTCACTCAGTATCCCCCCCGATCCCCCAAGCCAGGACCCGGGGAACCACTTGACTTCCTCCTCCCCCTCCCCTACGTCTAGCACCTCTGGAGTCGGATCCCCTTGTCCCCCCTGGTGCTCACAAAAGCCCATCTTTGGCTTTGCTCTGTTTGGGGAGGAGGAATGTGGGGACCATCTCCATAGCTCCCTACCCTGTGGGCGCCCTGAGCCCTGCCCCATCTTGTCCATCCAGGAAATGAGCTGAATGAGCTCCATGGGGCTCAGAAATAAGACCCAGAAAGAGCCTATTACTGTGCCTGGCATGGGACAGGCACCAGGAGAACAGCGGCCACTGGTGGAGCCAACCCCTTCTTGGAGACACGTTCCACTGCCTTCCACACTTGTCCCCATGGACGCGGCAACATGTTGACCAAAATGCTTTTCTTCAAAACAGCTGAGAGCTGAGCCCCTGGAGGGGCAGACAGGAATCTGAAGCAAGGGTTTACATTAACTCCTGGGAGCTGTGCCGAGCCTCCAGGCTGAGCCTCTGTAGCAGAGGCTCGAGTTCCCGTGAGCACAGCAGGCCGGCCCTCTGCACCTCCGAATTTCACTGCCAGGCTGGGTGGTTTTTTTTTTCTTTCAATTTTCTAGAGAAACAACCCCCAGATCTGTTATCACAGCATCGTGGGGATCGTTCCCTGGCAGGTGGGGCCTGAGCGGCTTTGTGTGCCCACCCCACCCCGCCCATGAGGCATGGTCCCCGTCTGCAGGAGACAGCCAGGCAAGGTAACAGACTTTCTTGTTTTAAAAGTTCATCAGAAGCTGGCCACACCCCTGTTGGAAGTATTCTAGGAGGGGATTGCCACAGAGTCCTTCTGAACTCTGGGAGGTGACCAGCAACGGCTTTGCTCTGTCCCAGTCTACAGCACACTGGAGACTGGGCTCTGCCCTGGTGAAGTGTGCTGGCACCGGGAAGCCCCTGGCTCTGCAGGGACAGTGGCACAGCAGACCCCTTCTCCTACCTTCCTGAAGTCACACAGGTCCATCTTCCCCGCAGGCTCCTGGCTGACCTCCAGAAACCGTTGCCTGAACACGGGGTCCTGCCCCCGGACACAGGTTTTGAGTTTTTCAAAGACTTCCTCCTGGGTCACGTTCTTGGTCTCGGTGGTTGTACCCTCGGGGGGCTTGGTTCTAAAAGCACAAGCGGATGTTCAGATGGGCGCATCCCGCGGGTCTGGCCCGTCCTCTCTTTGCCCCACAACAGCAGGGAGGACCGCAGTCCCCACTTCCAAGTGAGGACACAGATGCTCAGCAAAGTGCGGCTGCCCAGACCCCTGAGCTCTGGAACGTGCTGCAGTGGGCAGGACGGGGGGCGGGGCTGTCGTCCTCGGGCTGACCCAGATGCGCTCTGAGCTTCGTGAAAATGGTGTGGGCCTGGTGCCCGTGAGGGACTTTTTAATGAACTGGGCCCAACATAAGACTTCAAATGGGAGAAGTAGGTCATTTTGTGGTTAGTAGACCAAGGAATCACCAAGGGCCAATGGAAGGAAAGGGAGCCGCGTGATCTGCAGACTGACTGGATCCGGGAGGTGTGATTTTGTGTGTGCAGGGAAGATAACTGCTGCCCCTGCTCTCTCTCCAGAAGGGGACAAGACAGTCGTGGGCAGAAACGTCCACTCCTGCTCTGCTCCCCCAGCTTCCAAAGCTCCGGCAAAGTCTGACTTCACGCAATGCTTAATTGCCATCGCTCCTCGCAGGGCGTTCAGAAGCCGACCCCCACAGAATATCCAACCTTTCTCTTAAAATGCCATCTCTCTGCTCGTTTATAAAGCCACTATTGAAAAGTCAGACATTCAAATTTCGTTATCATATCATTAAAATATTCCCATTGCTCTACACTTGAGAACATTTTTACAGGGATGTGAGCCCGCGGAGTTCCGGAGTTCTCCCTTTCCCATGATTTATGACAAGCTAAGAACAAGCAAGCTAAAAGAATATCTTTTCATTAGACCAAGGCTGATTTTTCAAAATGAAGAACTAGAATATTCATCAGTCCCGCTTTTTATAGATTTACTAAGTGTGTTTTATGGTTACAATTCAATTTGGCAATCATTTAAATATTTCCACCATCCACGTTAGAGAGCAGTAGCTGGCTGGCTGGTGCGTTTTGCAGTAACTATGACGGTGGTGAGGAATCTCGGTCTCTGGAGGAGAGCGGACGTGAGCGTGGAGAGGGAAGAGCACAGCCTGGAGCCTCTCAGGGAGGTGAGTCCCAGGCCCTGACCCAGGCTGGCCACCAGGTGCGGTGCAGGAGAACTGGAGGCGCGACCTGGGACCACTGCACTTGCATTCCTAAAGTTCATAGGTGGTTTCAACCACTCCCTAAAATTCACCGACTCTCATCTCTGTGTGTACGGGCAGCATCTTTCTTATTTAAATTATAAACTATTAAAATACTCATTTAGCCAACAAACAGCTACTAACGCCTACTCCACCGTGGCTTCCCTTTCTTTACCTCTCTGAAAGATCCGGCAGCGGCTGCTGCTCTTTCTGGAAATGTTCACTTGACTTGTCCTTGGAAACACAAATGGGAGGCATAGTGGGCAGGTCCTTAATTCCAACACATGCCAGAAATTTCTTGTACAGGATTCTTCCTGAAACTGTGTCCTGAAACTTACTGCTGAGTCTGAGAGTGGAGAACAGGGCACGCCATTAGAATGGCTTCAATCAACACACCCAGCATGACGGGCACATGGTAACTACAGCCTTCACCTCTGCTCTCGGTGTGTGCAGCAGTGTGGCCACTTTGGGAGACAGTTTGCCAACTGAATATACAGTTATCAGAGGAACTAGCCATTCTACTCCTAGGCAGTTATCCAAGAGAAATAAAAATCTATGTCTACACAAAGAGTTGTACAAGGCACACTGCTTATTTATAATACCCCAAACTGGACACCAAACATGTCCATCAACAGATAAATGGTTCCCAAACTGAGGAGGCCGTGCCAGTAAAATGGAATACTATTTAGCAAAAAAAAAAAAAAAAAAAAAGAGACCAAACGGTTGATATATGTACCATAAGAATGAGTCTGAACATCATTATGCTGAGTCAATAATTTCAGATCAAAGAAGAGAATCCTGCGTTCTCCCATTACATGAAGTCCTAGAGAATGCAAAACAATCTACAGTAACAGCAGGTCAGTGTTTGGGAGGGGGAGAGGGAATAATGCATTGCACAAAGGCACAAGAAAGATTTCAAGTTTGATGTCTTGATTAATACCCTGTGGTGGCTTCCTGAATGTGGACACATGAGGAATTTCATCAAATGATATTCTTTAAATATGTGGAGCTTATTGCATATAAAGTCTACCACAATAAAGACACAAGAGGTGTAAAGAAAGAATTTTTTTCTCATTTAAGTACTTATATTGGAATTTTAGCATATGAAAATATTTTAGAAAATGTAGAAAACCACTAGTCTAGTGGGACTGGTTTCTCTTTCTTTCTGTTTTCGTGGTGCATGGGTAGGCCAGTGCTCTGTCAGTTAGTGGCACCACCCACCCTTCACCCAGTCCTAGGGTTGATTTCTTCTTCAATATTTTGCTAAATATTTTTCTAATTGTGAACTTATGCATTGTTGCAAACTCAGTGAAGCCTAAGGACCAAAATAAACTTCCACAGATTCATGAAGACCCGCAAGGCATCCGCGGTGGGTGAGGTCCAGGCCGGGCACTCTGAGCTGGCTGCGAGCTCTGTGAGGCAGAACTGAGGGTGCCAGACAGGAGCTTGCCAGGTGCTCTCTGAGGACACCTCTGGGCATCAGCGAGGCCAAGACTATTTCTTGTTGACCCCAAGGCATCGACTGCCTTTCCACACTGCTCCCCTCCTGCCTCCTGGGGAGCCCTGCCGAGGCCACAGCTGTGTGACCCCCGGGAATGTGGCCTGTTTCCCAGCGCCCCTAAGGTTGTGGGGGAGTCTAAATAGGAGCTAGGAATAGGTTTTCAGAGAGTGACTCAGTTCCTAACAGCACTTCTAACTGGGCTCTTCAGTCATACCTGCCACGATTCCCGTCACTATACTGACACCCACAAATCATTATTTTGACCCTGAGCCTGCATGGAAATACAAGTATGTGTGTTTTCCACGATGACTCTTTTTAAATACCTCAGTTTTAATTTCTTGGACAGCAAAGAATGACAGACACGCTCCATAGGATGAAATTCCTTTGAGGAATTTTTAAGACCGTGAGTGACTCTCAGTGATGCTCGGACCTGCAAACTCAGCCAGTTTAACTGAAGTGACTACGACACAGGAGGTTCAGACGAAATCTCGCATCTTACAAGATACTACAAAAGACTAAAGCATAATATTTGCTTGGCAAAAACAACAAAAAGATCTGGGTGGCTAGAGAGCCAGACCAACCGAGGCTCCAAACTTACCGGTGACCTGGGCTTAAGGTCCACCCCCTAGGCCTGTGTTTTCTCCACCTATGAGAGGGGTGAGCCTAGCCTCCCCACACGACTATGGTCAGGTCTGAATCCTAATGTACGTTGAACCCTTAGCTGATGACCAGTGCTTAGGAAGGACTTGATCAATGATAGCTATCATTAACTTAAGCTATTAGCATTGCAAAACAACATTAAATATTTGGATTTGTGAGACAATGAAAGCCATGAAGTGAATTAATTTTGTAAACAAAAAACTTACTTTGTTAAATGTTCATTTGTTAAAAATGGGCAGAAAGTGTGCATGATTTTCTTGAAATTACTTCGACTGATGGTCCCTGTGTCTCTGAGGTCATAGGACTGCAGCGTGTCATAGAAAGCTTGCAGATGTCTAGTGATCGCCTCCTGAACCATTTCTTCCACCTGACAGAGAAGCAAGCATATTCACAAAGCGACTCCTTGTGCACCAGACCACACAGGAAGGGACCCTAAGGCCAGTGCTGCTTACCGAATTCCAGGCCAGGTGGAGTGGCATCTTGGACTCTGCACAGGGCAACGTTCTTCTTGTCTAGGTGGAAAGAGAAAGCCGACAAGTAAAAGCCATTCAGGAAGGCAGTAGGGCTTTGTAGGCAGAAGGACTTAGTCTTGGACTTGAACTTTAGCTCTGCCTCAGTTGGCCCCCAGCTCTGAGACCTGAAGCAGGTCAGTTTGCCCTCCGGTTGCCATATGAAAATGGGGATAGTGTCTAATTTTCACTTGTTTATTTAAGCATACGATAAACATGAAAACCCATCATCTAGAAATTAAATAAAGGCAAATAATGAGATGGTGTTCTTGTGTGTCAAGATGGCAAAACGAGAAAGGGGCCAAGGCCAGCACTGGCTAGGGGTCAGAAAGCTGCGAGTGAGGCTGACGGGAGGTGTCTGGAAGGAGCTGGACCACGGCACCCGTGGGTCAGACCCCAGTCTGATGACTTACAGCCTCAGGGCTGGCCTTGTCTGCCGCCGGAGAGATGGGGGCGGCTGGACGCTCTGCATCTTGCGCTCTCTCCATACGCGCCTCTTCAAAGTCATTAAAGTGGTGAGTAAAATAAAGCACAGTCTCTTACGTGCTATTTTCTCCACACTTCTGTCTCCAGCATCTTAAACTCAAGCACTGATCTTAGAGGGATGTCGGAGAGCAGATGCCGGAAAATCGGCCAAAGGGAAAGACAGAAGAGGACATCTAGAGGATAACAGGAAGTTCAGCATCTTTGAAAATTAGATAGCAGAGTTTTCTTGATGTTAAATGTTAACAGTGTATTAATGAAAAAAACTCAGGCTAAAGCGTCACTGATTATGTGATCCTGTTTTTAAATAGAATTAAGTATAACACGAAAATTTTTATCCAAACTCACCAAAAATGTATATACTACATATGTGCAGCTTTAAAAATATCAGTTATACCTCAATAAGCTATTTTTTTAAAAAAAGAAAATGTGTGTGTGCCCTCGTGCACACAGGATTGGAGGACAGAGGAGCAGGACGAAGCGTGGCGGGAAGACGAGCCCCGAGCTGAGGTCCGTGGTGCTGTTCGCTTCCCCGCTTGCACACCTCTGCTTTCTAACTTCTCTCCTCCACTCATTCAGCCAATGACCAGGAGGCCACGCCCTGTGGTACCTGGGCAGTAGTAACCGGAAGGCCACAGTATGCTCAGTGGCCACCACGGGAGCAGGGGCTGCCCAAGGTCTGTAACTGGAGGATGGGGCGTGGCCAGAGGCATCAGGAGGGTCCTGAGCCAGTGCTGGGCACGCTGGGCTCTGGAGGTGGTCCACCAGGGAGGAGGAGCAGGAAGGAGCCCCAGTGCTGCGGCCTGGGAGGGCCACCTGGGGGAGCCCAAGGCAGGGCCACACAGGCTCCTCACCAGCCTTTTCTGGAAGTTCTGCTTTATCCCCAGAGCCCCCGAAAGCCAAAAGAGGGGTGTGAGCATGGCTGACCTGATCGGGTTTCTACTGAGCAAGGCTACCACCCCTCCTGCAGGGAGTGTCCGGCCCACACGGCATAGGACTGCTGTGACGTCCAGACGTGAGGACACCCAAGAGCTGACGCAGGTCCATCTCCAGCAGGGTCCATTTCCACACTTGGAAGGGACTTTGGAGTTAGGGCCAAGGAAGGACCAAGGGGCCTGGGTTGGACATGACATGGCCTTACCAAGGGGGCACTCAGGAAATCATGGCTTTAAAGGGCTGAAGCTTAATGTAACTAGAGTCTAAACAGTCTGTGAGTTGTCTGCTGAATTTCCCTCACAGCCCTACAAGGTGCGACTGTTGCCAACCTTGCTTTTCTGAGGCAGACAGGAGTCTGGGGGAGGTGGAGCGCTCCTGCCCTCACAGCTCCTAGGTGGAGGAGGCTGAGCTGAAGGCAGGCCGAGCCACTCCCCACCCCTGCCCAGACACCCTGCCCCGAGCTGGTCCCGCTCCGAGGCACCAGCAGTGAACCAAGCCGAGGCACAGTTACAGGTCCCTCGTTACAGACGCTGCCTGGGCACAGGTTCACCCCAGCCCTTCGCAGGGCAGCACGCAAGGCACTCTTCCCTGTCTGCCCTGTCAGCCTTCCCACACTTCCTAGAAAATACGTCAGTAGACGTTCATGTTTAAATAGATAGGTATCAGACCCTATGATTTATATATGCAAATTAATCATGTCTATATGAGCTCATCATAAAGTGAAGTTGACGAAATAGGCTGCAGGATCACATAACTATGAGTTTAACCATCTTTTGCAAAATAGGCTCACACACTCAGAGTGGAGGGAAGTGTGTTGGGATCCGGGACTTTATCATCATTTTCATCTTTGTATTTTTGGATATTGTCAGTGAGCTCCCTAGCATGACCCACCGACACTGTCTCCACCATGTTGGTGGCAATTTCTAGAGGTACCAAGAGAAGGGAATTAAACATGAGGCGTTCCCTGTAATAAACTGCCCATTGCTAACCAATGGGTGTGCACCCAACTCTGCAAGACCATGGTGTGAACCCACAACAGGGGGAAGGACTCATTCATGATGTTAACTGCATCCTACCCAGAAGCCACCAGAACAGGATACAGCAGGCATTGGTCAAAAGCTTTCAACCCTGTCTCCAAAGCCAGGCACCCCAGTGAAATCCCTTCAATAGAAACGTCATATCTGAGGCAAAGGTGCAACTCTGGATGTGACTGGTTTGAGATAGGGATTTAGGATAAGGAGAGAGACTGAGTCTTAAAGGAAACACCCACAAGCCACTAAGATGCAGAAAGCACAGTTGTGAACCTGAGCAACACACCCCTGACCTGCAAGCTCAGGGAAGACTGGTGCAGGATTGCCCAGCTCCACCCTGGCTCCACCTCCAGTCCGGCCTCTAACTACAGCCCATCTATAAAAGTGGAGCCCCCACCCCAGGTGAGGCTTCTCATTCTCTGTAGCCCACACTCTCCCTTCAGTGTGTATCTACTTCCTAAATAAACCTCTATCTCTGACTTTGCATGGTGCATGCCGAAATTCTTTTCTGTCACATGTGCCAAGAACCCCTCTGGTCCTGAGTCAAGTTCCCCCTACCTCTGGAAACTTCTGGGACCCTTCTCTGGAGTCATCTCTTTTTCTGTGACAGTTTGATGTAGACAAATAGCCATGCAGCTTCTTAAATCTAAAATCAGAAGCTAATTTGTACCTGTTAAAAGTCATCTTCAACAAACATTGCAGCAAGAAATGCTAAAGCCTATCCTTTTTTGCATTATCTGAAACTAATCTGTTTCTTTAAAAAGTCTCAAAATGTTAAATGCTAATAGCTATCAAGGTTACAGATGCAGTTATAATAATAAAATGTCAACTCTCCATGCAAAAGAAACAGATACTGAAAGCAAGCGTCAGTCACTAGAGGTAATAAGCAGCGCTTTCTTAAAAGGTGAGCCGCATGGTGTGGTTGTCACAAACACCCCCCCAAGGCACGGTCACAAGCACAGTGCTGTCCGCAGAGGGGTTTTCAGAAGTGTCAAATATTGTCCTTTGATGAGATTTGGAAAGTAAAAGTTAAATCAAATGACTTGTGAACTCTCACAATGAAAATTAATTCAGTTGAAAATGTGAAGTCGTTAATTGACTCAAACCACATTTCATCTGCATCTTTTATTTTACTGAATTTCCTGCCATAAAGAGAAAAGCAGAAGCGAAGTCATTAGGAAACTTACCTCGGGGTTCTCTAGCAGGTCGATGAAGGAGCTGGTGCTGACTGACCCAGTGCCCCCGGGGTCCAGGATCTGCATCAGTTCTTTGAATTCTGAATCACTTAAGTTTACAGTTACGCAATTTAGGATGTGTCGCAATTCTTCCCCTGTCATCTTTACCTTACGCTTCTGAGCACGAGTATGTACACAAGGGAATTTAAAAAAAGAAAAAGACAGAAAAGGAAGGAAAAGTATTATATATATTTAGCATAATTTGGTACAGAATGAGCTTTGACCAAATAGCATTATGATTTGAAATGAGAATACCTCCATTGAGGACCATGATGTCACACATGTGCAAGAGCAGGCGCCTGGGGGTACCAGAACCTTCCCAGTACCCTGCCTACGTGTTCTCTACCAGGTGGGCAGGAGACGGCCAGGCGAGGGATGAGGCCCCTCTCTGGGACACAGGCTGACCCCCTTCCCAGGGGTGTCCACGGTGTTAAGGGTCCTCCCAACACCCACCTGGTGGCTCAGAACTTCCCGGCAGTTCAATTTCAACTTGCCAATTTACTAAGAATATTAATTATGCTTGTTCTGAGTATGACCAACCTCATCAATTACATCAGTGGACGATTACTTAGCGAGATCACTTTTGGCCACGCCACACAAAGAACATGTTATGAGCAAGATACTCTGAGGCACATTTCTTCACCCAGAATTAAAAATTGTCAACAAGTAAATTAAATATGAAAATTGAGAGGTCCTGTTTACTGGAAAGAGGGGAAAGAACCCCTACCTCTCACAGAGAGATGCTGTGAATATCAATGCAACACAACTGACATGGAAAGTGCTTACTAAGAGAGACCCAAATCTGAAAAGGAAATAAGTTCCTCTAGGGTAAATTAAATCAGGGAATATATATACATGCTTAGTTTTTGGCTTGGGAGAGATAATCAAGTTTTATGCCCAAATAAGGGATCGTGGCAACTTTTAATAATTTCTGTGTAATCGTCACCACTAATGGTAGGACCTTGTCACCGCCCCAGAAGAAGTACATTTACTCCATTCCCTACTTCCACACAGCTTGAGGCAACAACTGTTTTCTTTCTCTGTGCGATTGGTTCTGTAGACAGAACCATACAATGAACATGTGGTCTCTCTGTCTGGCTTCTTTCAAGTAGTCCAGTGTGGCTGGGCCTGTCCATGCTACAGCATGCTCGAGCACTTTGTTCCTTTTTATTCCCAATTAGTATTACAATATCTTTTAATATCTGGTCACCATCGGACCACCATTTGGATTATTTTCAGCTTGAAAATTATGAACAATGTTGCTATGAATATTTGCGATGTGTTTGTGTGGACTTAGATTTTTTGATTTCTCTTGGCCTAGACCTAGGTGTGGAATTGCTGGGTCAAATGGTAAATTAGGTTCGATTTTTAAAGAAGCTGTTTTCCATGGTGGTCACATGCCCCACAACAGTGTGGGAGTGTTCCAGTGTCTCCTCATCCTTATCAACTTTTTAAAATGAATATTCAATTTTCTCAGCAGCATTTTGAAATCCTTTTCCCCATTAGATTTGTCAAAAAGTGAACTGATAAGTATTTATGGGTTCTCAATTTTGTTCCACTGATCTATATGTCTATCCTTATGCCAATTCCAAAATCTTTATTACTGTAGCTTTATTCTAGAATTCAAAATCAGGGGGATTAAGTAATATAATTTCATTCTTCTTTTCCAAGATTGTTTGGGCAATTCCATGATCTTTGTATTTTCATGTAAGTTTTAAGATCTTTTTTTTTTAACTGTAAAAATAAAAGAGCCAGTTGGACCTTGATAGCATTTGTACTGAATACATAGATGAATTTGGAGAGAACTGAATCTCAGTAATGTTGAGTCCTCCAATCCACGAATATGGAATGTCTCTTTATTTACAACTCCTTTAATTTCTTCTAAGTGTTTTATAATTTTCAGTGTACAATTCTGGCACTTCTTTGGTTAATTTATTCCTGGGAATTTTATTCTTTTGATGCTATTAGAATGGAATTGTTTTCTGAAGTTCATTTTCAGATTGTTCATTGCTAGCTTACAAAAATATAATCTTGTATATTAATCTTATAACCTTTGTGAATGCTATTAGTTCTCTCTCTCTCTCCCTCCCTCTCTCTGCCTTAGAATTTTCTACAGATACAATCACATTATCTTAGAATAAAGCTAGTTTCATTTCTTCCTTTCCAATCTGGATGCCTCTCTTTCTTTTCCTTTCCTGACTGGACTGTAGAGAACTGTAGCACGATGCTGAATAGAAGTGGCAAAGGCTGGCATCCCTGTGTGGTTCCTGACCGTAGGAGGAAAGCATTCCGTTGTTATCATCACTATGCTGTTAGCTAAGGGTTTGCCATGAATGACCTTTATTGGGTTAAGAAATTTTCTCTTCTGTTTCAAGTTTGTTGAAAGTTTTATCTTGAACAGGTGTTGGAGTTTTTAGATATCGTTTCTCCATCTACTGAGATGATTATATGGTTTCAGCCTTCACTCTATTCATATTGTGTCTTATGTTCATTGATTTGGGGGAAGTTAAACCAACCTGGCAGTGCAGGGATAAGTCCCACATGTTCATAGCATCCAATGCTTGTGACATGGCTGGATTTGACTCACTATTTTTGGTTGAGAATGCAACCAAGTCAGGAAGGATGCTCATCTGCATTTTTTCTCGTGACACCCCTGTGGGAATTCAGTCTTGGAGTCACATTGTCCTTGGAATGCAGGGGGAAGTGTTCCTTCCATGCTTTTGAGGGTTCGTGAAGGACAGGTGTTATTTCTAAAAGCAACCTTTGTATTCTTCAATGTAGAGAATTTGCACTTTCATTGTTAAGATATATTTATAGGTATTTTTTTTTAAAAAGTTTTAGCAATACTTTAAAAATTCTTCTTTTTCTAATTATTTATTACAATTGTCTAGAAATTTATCCGTCTTTGTGTACTGATCTTGATTCCAGTGAATCAAATTCTAGTATTAATTGTATCATTTGAGGGAAGAGTCTTTCGGGCTTTCTAATAATGAAATCATGTCACCAATAAATAATACCAGGAGGGGCTGGGGATATAGCTCAGTTGGTAGAGAGCTTGCCTTGCAAGCACAAGGTGCTGGGTTCAGTCCCCAGCACTAATAATAATAATAATAATAATACCAGGAGGAGGAAGCGTGGGTGAGGAGGCAGGATGCACACTGCACGTGGCCATAGGAAATGAGCCAAGCCTGACTGAAAGGCGAGTGGTCGCGATGCCCAGGGCCACTTGCAGGAGGGCAGCAGAGTCTGCAGGGAGCACACACAGCAAGTGGGAGGGACGCCCACTCAGGGCGACCTGAGGCAGCCTTTCTTCAGCTATTCTGCAGTCCTCTCTGTAGCGGGAGTGTCCAGCCTGCTTACTCCTGGCTCCCTTCCCTGCTCTCCTCCTTATCCAGTCCTTTCCATGGCCAAGACCAAGAAAAATGGAGGGGGACATGCCGGTCAGAAACTCCTCACAGCATGACTTCAGGGGGTGTGACCGTCATTGCTGCCTGTGCGAGTCTAGGGGTGAGCTTGTCAATGGCAGCAGCTCTGTGCCATCCACCCAGCTGCTCAGCCCCCTGTGCATGTGGGGCCTGCGGCACTCAGCTCACTTCCCAGTGTGCTGGCTGGCCTCTGGTGGGCAGTGCAGCCCTGACTTTGACACCACCCGGTGTCTGCAGTGGTCAGCGTTATGCCTACCAAAAATGAAACTCCATAAATGACTGCTTCAGTGGAGTAACTGGACCTGAGGTGGGCGCACACACCACAGCCTCTGCCCTCTTACCCAGGAGGCTCGTCCTGAGCCTGCGTGGGGCCAGGCAGCCTGGTTGGAAACCCTGCTCTACTAGCCAGGTGGCTCAGGCTAGCCCCAGCCCCAGCTCCCTCTCCTTGCCTGTCAAATGGAGATGATAATGTCCACGTCACACGGTAGTGAGAGGACCAAGTGTGTACCTGCCAATCGCTTTAGACAGGGCGGACACACAGTAGGTGCTCAATATTATTCACTCAGAGAGGCCAGTCACACAGTCCCAAGGATTACAGTCATCTCCCTGTACCTGGCTTCACTTTTATCCTTGGTCAGCTGGTCAGTACTACATGGTACAAGAAAGTATTGAAAGAGAGAGAGAGAGAGAGCAAGAGAGAGTGCATTCACATAACTTTTATGGCAGCATATTAATTATCTTTTTATCATTTGTCGTTATTGATCTTTCACTGTGCCCGATTTATAAGTTCAACTACGTAACAGGGGAAGTGGCCTATAAACACACGCTGCTTCACACCATTTTGGTGGATGGCAGACACACAGAGTGGCGTGCACCTGGCTGTATACAGGTTGTGTAAGTACCCTTGACCCACCGTGTTCACAAAATGACCAATGGCTGGGAGGCGCTGCTGGTGGGGCCATCAGGGAGCAGCATCTGGCCGTGGGGACCTCAGCATCTGAGGGGAGGGGGCTTGGAGCACATCTCACAGCTGTGCTTAAAGTAGGTAAGACACCCCAGAAGCACCGAGCCCACGCCTCTGAATCCAAGTGGGAATGGAAACCCCAAGTGACGGCAGCCTAGACTGACAGCGGGCACACCGCCAGCCTTGGGGCCAGGCCAGGCAGGGTGGGCTCCCCGCGTGAGCCCTAGAGCTTGCACCTTCCCCTGGTCAGCACCCGGGAATGCGATGCCAAGTGATGCTCTAGTAAGGAAGCTTTGGTACAGGGTCCCACTGGAGTCTAAGGACAAGAAATTCACCCTACTTGTCATTTACTAGAGACTCCGTTACCAAAAATGCTTAATAAATGCCAGGGACCAAAAGGGAGTTCTCCTTCAAAGAATAGCCTGACAGTTACAAGAAACAGCCCCCTAGGAGACATCTCGCCTGGGAGACACCCTGCGGCCATCTGTCTCCCTGAGACATCCTGCGCTATCTCACCTTGTGAAGACTTCTAGCAACTGCCGATAAGAGAGCTCCCCCCATCCCCAGCCCATAAATACCCCTGTGTGAACAATAAAAGTTTGCAGCTTGATCAGAACTTTTGTCTTGCTGTCACCCTTCGTGTCTCTTGTCCCTTCATTCCTCCCCATCTAGGTTCGCTGCCCACATTGATGTGTCCTGCCGGTCGGGACAAATAAATAACCAACGAGGGAAGCGCTGCTTTCTCAAATAAACGTTACGGTGAACGGACTGAAGTTCACAGCAAGAGAAAGCCAGCGGCCAATCCACAGCGTGGCCCTCGCCCAGCACGGTCAGAAAGTCAACAGCGACTGGGCAGCTAGGAACCGGCCCTGCTGCGGGCACCACGTGGCTGAGCTGGTGGCCTTTAGGTCAGGGTGGGCGCTCCAGCAAGTGGGGGTATGTGGTAGCTGCATGGTTGATGCAAGTCCCACCATTCCTGGTGGCCCTGCCGCCCTCTCCCTGCTGATGGCCCTGGGCTCTCTGCACCAAACAAGCAAGGCTCAGCTTTTGAGCTGAGTCCTGCATGCCCCAGCATACAGCAGGAGCTCAAAAACGTTCGCTGGATGGATAAATGGGTGAATACAGAGTTTTTATTGGTCTTGCTCTGAGTGTTAGCTTTCTTAGAAACAATGAGCTTTTCAATGAGAAGGGTTTCAAATCTTACAGTGTTGATTATCAGTAACGCTTTCTTCAACGCCATGTAGCTGTCTTCACCGTGTCTAAATAATTTGGTGACAATATTTTCCTTCTGAGGTTGGTTTCTTGAGCCAAGGCTATAATGGATTAGGAGAGAAACAGGAGAAAGATTATATTCTTGAACTTTGTCCTTTCTTAATGCAAAAAGCAAGCACGTCACAACAACTATAATAATACTTTCTTTGTAGACGACTCTTGCCAGAAGTGGAAAGTGCTTGTGTCGTCCCACTGTCACTCAGCTGCTGTGGGTGTGATCCTCTCAGCATCCATTAGTGGCACCATACCCTTGCCCTGCCCCCATGCTGGTCAGCCACCTTGCAAATCTGTGATTCTGACTTCAACAAAGACCAGGAGAGAGACCACAGATGGCCCCGAGACCTGCCATAGACAGCATGTCATAGCTCACTCACCCAGATACCAGGGACTCACAGAGTGGCATCCCAGGAGCAGGAAGGGGCTCCGAGTAACCGGAAGGCTGATGACCAGGGCAGTCACTAAATACTAAAGAGACCTCAGACAGGGAAGGGACCCAGGGAAACGGGCATTGCTGTGTGGAACATTTTGCTTTACAACAGAGTACAGTGCTCTGGGTGCCCATGTGACATCAGGAAGCCTGGGTTTTCTCTCAAGCTTCATGGGGGGATCCATACAGAATGCAGAAGCAAAGGACTCCTGAGAACGAGCGTCTAAGTTCCAAAACACCCTGGTAAGTCCTCCCTTGCACATTTCTGTGCCCCCCACCCCCCGTCTGTGCGGTTGTGTGAGCTGAAGTCACAACACATCTGAGAGGGACGCAGACACGCCAGGACCCAGGACACCTGTGCCTCACAGTGCTGGACACCGTCAGCACTGTCCCCTTCCATGGGACTCGAGGGCACACCCAGAGCTCGGGGCGCCACGGGAGGCGGGGTCCCTCGCCACCCCCGCCCAAGCACGAGACTCGCTCACCGCCTCTTCAGGTCTTACTTCTCCCAACGAGAAACTGGAATCTTAATTATACCAAGCTCATAGTTCAAAGTGTTTTAAATAAGAAAAATGTATGAAAAATAATCGGTATGTAAGAGTTGATAATTATTCAATGGAGACTAACTGGTCATTCAAGAAATGGAAAAAGAATCACTCAGATGTCCTCCAACCTTTTACATATTATGATTTGTGTAACCAAACTTAAAGTTTCCTTTTTCACATACCTACTTGGTTTTTTTGAGGAAACCATATAACTGACTTCGAACTCCTGAGGCTCATTAAATGATGCTAAAAAATGTTTCCAATTGATTTTACTAGTGGTTTTAAGTCCAAATCTAGATTAAAAGAAAGCAAAAATATTAAACATTTTTTCTATAATACCACACAGATTAGATGCTTAATATTGAATTGAAAATGGAAGCAATGAATTTAGATGACATTTCAAACCCAAGGTAAACAAAATCATTTAGTAAAAGAGTACTACAAATTGATTTTTTTAAAGTAAGTAAAAAACAAACAGATCCCGCCCCCACGCTCTCTGTCTCCGTGTCTGTTGGTGGTGGCACATGCCAGGAAGGAAAGAGGGGAACTGGTTAAATTCTAAGGCCCACTTTGTTTCAGGCTCATTCGGTGGCTGTGGTCAGTAGGCCCCTAGGTGCTCATGTCCTGACCCTCGGATCTGTAGACACCTCACCTTACCTCACACACCTTACCTCACACACCCACGTGACAAGGGTGAACCTTGGGGGGAGGAGTCCCCTCAGTTAGGGGGTGCCAGCGAATCACATGAGTTCTTAAAAATCGAGAGAGCTGCAGCCAGGAGAGGATGTGGCACTGGTGGCTGGGAGAGGGAGGAAAGGGCCGAGGAGCAGGCGGCCTGCAGAAGCCACAAAATGGGAAATGGATTTCCCCCAGAGCTCCCCCAGGGCCCTGCGACTCCCGGATTCCAGCCCTGTGAGTGGGGACGGGGCTTCTCAACTGCCAAACATTAAGATCATAAATTCAGGTGGATGAAGCCAGGAGGCAGCAGCAGAAAAGCTGTGCAGATAAAGTCTCAGCAGGAACAAATAATTGGAAAACGGCTCAAAAACAAATTTCCAAAATCAGTATGTTCCCATGACTCAGGGACCAGTGTTTCTGGAGTCACAGGAGGCCAGCAGGAGCAACAGCAGGAGCCGGGGCAGGGTTCAGAAAGGCCCGAGTCAACTCCCACTCCGTCCCTTCCGGCTGGCTGACAGGCAAGGGGCTCCTTCTCCATCCTCTGTTCTCACCTGTAAGAGAGCGGAGCAGTGGGCCCCGGAGGAGGAGGAGGACAAGGGATATAGAAAAAGCAGCAGGCTTCTCCTCCTTGCAGGCTGGACGACCCCTTGCTTAAAATCATCCCGGGCCTCTCCACCGCTCCTCGGACAACACCTGTCCTCGAACTTCCACCCGTGAGTAGGTGTCCACCAGCCTGTGATCACCCACCTCCTATAGCCACCGTCCCTAAGGCAGCTCCTGGCAAGATGGCCCCCTCAGGGAGGGTCCAGTAACCAGCTCATCGCGATACAGTTCCACCCCCTCACCTCTGGACCAATTGGCTTCCCCTGTGCCGGGAACAGAGTGAGCCGTTGCATAGTGACAGTTCCTCTCAAGGATCTTGACACGTATCCCCTACGATTAGGATAGTGATGTATGTCCACCTAGAAATCTTGCAAGTGAAAGGGGAGCTGCCAGCGTGGATCAGTCAGCTGGGAAGGAGATGCGCTTGCCTTCATTAAATGTGAAATCCAAAGCCGGCCAAGGCTTGGTTGGAAAAAAGTACTTTAGACTCTCGCTGGGCCCAGGCCCTGGGTGGTGCCATCTAAGAACTCGCGCCCGTCTTCTTCCTCTCCCTCCTGTGCAAGGTGGACAAGGGGAAGCTGCCATCGTGCCCCTTTGCTCTCGCCTGCAATGCCCTCACAGTGGCAGGAGCACAGCCCACATGAAATCCTGCCCACGGGAGTGAGTGCCACGACTCAGGCTGCCGCACTTCTAAACGGAGGTCTTGGCATGATCAAGACCACCTGGGAAGGCCAGGTCTGCCCGTGTTTCCTTCAGGAAGAAGAACTGATCTGCCAGCAAGTGAAAAGGGACGGTGGGAAACAAAGCAAGGAGCCGGAGACTCAGTCTGGACTGTTCCATGGGCAGCCGGCCAGCTGTCCGTCCACCACACAGCACCGAGCGCCGGTCTTCTCTAACACGGGGTTTTGCAACCATCTCCTAACTAGTCTCCCTGTGCTTGTCCTGCCTCTCTCCAATGCTCCTGTCTTACTCCATATTCCTGCCAGCCAGAACTTTTTGAAATGAAGATCTGATCAGATGACCCCCTTGCTTAAAATCATCCCGTGCCTCTCCACCGCTCCTGGGGCAACACCTGTCCTGGAACTTCAAGCCTGCGAGGCTTGGCCCTGCTGGCCTCTAGCCTCCCCGCGGCACCCGCTGCTGTCTGCACCAGCACATGGCCCTTGCAGCTCCTCAAAAGGGGTCTGCTCCTCCCTCTCCTGGACCCTCCATGGGCTTCCTGTGCCACTGCCACATCCCCAGTCCTTTCCCATCCCCCTTGTGGTGCGTAGTCAGATCTGAAACCAGCCTCGCTCGTTCCTCCCTGACCCTCACAACAGTGCCTTTGGACTCACCCACCGTCTCCCTCCTGGTCATCACCCACCATTCAGGATCCAGAACACAGCCCCTGACCCTTCCAAAGTGCTGTTACTGATCATGATCAGAGCAGCTAATGGTGGGCAGAGGTCATCACTCCTACTTCTAGCACGTGTTCATGGCAGTGAGAAGGAGACCGACGAGTGGATTTGTCGGGCACGGAGACAAGGACAGCTAGACAAGGGTCCTGGGTTTGGTGTGCTACTATTCACACACAAAAAAATGTTTCCTTGTTACACAGTTTTTCTTTCCCAAACTTTGATGTAATTTGACAATATTAATTTCCATCCTAAATTTCAGCAAGTTGGAAATTAATTTCCTATTATAGGAACATTATGGCTACTATTAAAAATAGAATCAGCATCAATATATTGCTTACCAAATTGCCTTTCTTTTTGGGAAAAATACCAAATGAGATCTTCCCTTGGTACCAGATATTAAAGTAAATTAAAATGGATTAAAAGTTAAATTTAAAACTGTGACACAAAAAAACCTAGAAGAAAACCTAAGTATATACTTATTTGATACTTGAATAGGAAGGAATTTATTCTTAAATAAGAAACCCTAAACTATTTAATCATATCAAAATAAAAAATGTTTGTAAAACAGAAATATCAAACAGCCAAACAACATTATCTACTGTAACTATGCACAATAAACCACTAACATCATCAAACAAAGTGTTTATTTTGGAAATTAATATGAAAATACTAAAACCTGACTTCTTCCAGTAGCATGAGATTCTATTGGACCAACTCTCCAGCAGGTAATCACGGTGCACTCTGGGTTGACACCAAAAACAGCTGCACCGTGAAGAGAAGCAGGAAAGGCTGGTGGGAATCCACGCTGGGAGAGGGGAGGTGGGTCTCTCTCAGTCCTTCCAGCCTCAGGCTGGTACTGCAGCATGAGATGGGGCATGAGCACCATCAAAAAAGTGAACTAAAAAAGAAGCCTTTCTGGTCTGGAAAGTTGAAGGCCAATTGCTGGTTACCCGTGGTCACTAGGGACAAAGTCCTAGAAGGGAAAGAGCCAGACAGGAATCCCTTCATCTGTCTCACCACATTTCTGCCTGGCTCCTGAAGCTCACATGCCCAGAAAACACTCCAAATACCTCAGATAAGCACAAAGGAGCTGACTCAGATCAGGACTGCCACGAAAGAAACAGAGTGTGCAGTTTGAGTCCAACCAATACAGTGGCTAAAACAAAATATACTACATTCATTAGGAAAGACATCCAAATTTATTATCTCCTGAATTGATCATTCCAAATTTCTAAGATGCATTCCAAATATAAACAAGAAAAATGGAGCATACACTAAGGGAAAAAGAAAATCAACAGAGATAACCCAATGTTAACACTAACAGACAAGGATTTTAAAAGCAATGATAATAACTGTTCCTGATGAAATGAATGAAAATATGCTCATAATAAGTCCAAAGATAGGAAATCTCATCTGAGACTCAAAAACATGTTATAGAATACCAGAGGGTCTTATATACGTGTAGCTGGAATCACAGAAGGAGAGGAGAAAGAGAGTGGGGAAGAAAAAATATTTAAAGAAACGAAGGACAAATTTTTCCAAATTTGATTAAAAATATATATCTACAATTTAGGACACAACACAAACACCAAGCAGCAGGACACACACAACAAAGCCATGCAAAGGCACAGCATCAGTGCTAAGTTGTAAGTCAGACTCAAAGGTGACTCTTTTTTTTTCCTAACTTTTTTTAGTTGTAGATGGACACAATACTTTTATTTATTTATTTATATGTGGTGCTAAGGATGGAACACAGAGCCTCGTGTGTGCTAGGCACGTGCTCCACCACTGAGCCACAGCCACGGCCCTCAAAGGCGAATCTTGAATTTACAAGAGAAGAACGACTCATCACCCACTGGAGCAGGAACCGAAGCGATTGTTTCCATCCAGAACAACGGAAGGCCAGCAGTGGGGACAATGCCAGAAAGCACTGAAGGAAAGAAATGTCACCCATGGACTTCCTGTCCAAGAAAATATCCTTCAGCAACGAAAAAGAAATTAGACGTTCTAAATAAAAAGAAAAACAAGGTGACCCATCATTAGCCGCCAACAGCTCGGCCGGGAAGTCCTCAGGCTGAAGGGAAATGACAGCAGAAGGAGGCCCTGGCTCCTCAGAAAGGAAGGAGAAAGGGTTGGAATGGAAAACGTCCCAGAAGAGGAAGGACTCTTTGCCATCTCTTAGCGCACCTGTGAATCTACAACTGACATTGTCTCGTGGGGTTTCTGCACGGGCACTACATCCAGAGTGTGAATGGCATGGCGCGCAGAACAGACCTATATGCCTGCCCAGGTTCTGTTTTATGTGAGTGGTACAGGATCAGCTCTATGCAAACTGGAACAAGTAGGAGTGCATATTATAACCTCAGAGCAACAACGAAGAATGATGCAAAGAAATATACCTAAAAATAACAAGAAAATTAAAATGGAATGTTTAAGATACTCAGATCATCTAAAAAGAAGGCAAGAGGAAAGAATAAAGAAAAAACAAAAGAAAATTTTTAAAAACCGAGGGAACAGAGAATAAATGGAGATTCGAACTAAACATCTGAATATTCTTTTCAGTGTTAATATACCATATTCTTCAACTGAAACATAGAGATTATCAGAATATAATAATAATAAATAATAATAATAATTTAAAAAATTTTAAGTTGTAGATGGACACAATAACTTTATTTTATTTGTTTTTATGTGGTGCTGAGGATTGAACCCAGTGCACCTCACATGTGCTAGGTGAGCACTCTACCACTGAGCCACAACCCCAGCTCCCAGAATGGATTTTTAAAGATTTAAATTTATGCTTTCACAAAAGAGTCACATTTATAACATAATAAACCTAAGTTGGAAAGAACATGACCTTTAGCTAGGTGATCAAGGTTACTGTCAATAGCAAAAAGTCATACGGATAACAAGCACTTTTGGAGTGATGTGGTGACCATGCACTTCACCTCTGTGTCCTTTCTCACAAAAGACACGCTACTGCTGTCTAATCAGCCAAATCCCAAAGTAAAGACATTCTTTAAAATTTCTAACCAGTAATCCTCAAAGCTTGCAAGGTCACTAAACAACCAGATCCTGATTAACTGTCATAATCAAGAGGAGTCTAAGGGCATCCCAAAATGTAATGGGGCATCCCAAAATAATGTCCTATAATAACAACAACAATAACAAAAGATTTTAGAGAAAAACTGAGGAAATATGAGTAATTTAAGGGCCTTAGTTGACACATATATTAATACTGATTCATTAATTGTGAAAGTGCAGTAATGAAAGACGTTAATAACAATAGAGTCAGCCGAGAGTGCTCTAGAACTCCACAGGCTACCTTCACAGTCATTCTGGTAATGTAAAGCTGCTCTAAAATAAGTGGATTTTTTTAAAGATGACGAGAGAATGTTACAAGTAGCATTATGCTGATATATCTGGCAATAAGATGAAATGGATTATTTTGAAAAACACAAATTACCAAAATGATCCAAAAAGGAGGAGAAATTTTGGATAGATCTATGTTAGTGTTTTCAAAATTTAACTTGTGACTTAAAATATTTCCCCAAAGAAAAGTCCCAGGGCACATGGCTTCTCAGGTGGATTCAATTGCACGTTTAATAAATTAGTGCCAGTCTGGGGGCAGAGTTCAGGAAGGAAACATTCCTCAGGGCATTTTTTGAGACCAGAGTTACTCTGACCCCAAATCCAGAGATTTTATAAGAAAAGGCACTACTAGGCAAATATCACTCCTGGAAAAACATGCAAAAATATTCTTAACAAAATTTAGCAAGTAAACCCAACAATATACAAAATGGATAATGAGGTGCAACCAAGTGAACCTTAACCCTAAGACACAAAGGTGGGTTTGACTTTTGAAAAATCAACGAACGTAGTTCACCATATTAGTAGGGTAATGGAGGAAAAACGTATTTATTCATCAAAATTTATTTGGAAAAGTATTTTTAAAAATTCAATATATATTAGCATATAAGGAATAGAAAGAACATTCCTTAAATTAATGAAAGACACCAATCAAAAATCCATCCCAACAGACTGCACAAACCCCAACACAGGAATACGAGAAGTATGAAAAAAACGAGACAACGGGATCCTCCCGAAGTTAATCATTCACCTGCAATGACTCCAAAGACACTGAAGTAGATGAAATGCCAGATTAAGAAATCAAAAGAATGATTAGAAAAATGATCAATAAATTCTGAGAGAACACAGAAAAACAACTAAATGAATTTAGGAAGTATACAGGATATTAATGAGAATTTAATAAAGAGATAGAGGTATTGAAATGAAACCAAGACAGAAATCTTGGAAATGAAAGGCACAATAAATCAAATAGAATGTTCAGTGAAATTCTCTCTAATAGACTATGCAGAAGGCAAATCAAGAGCTGGAAGACAAAGTGGCCTTGAGTGGGCCAAATCACATCGTGTGCATGTACGAATATGTGGCAGTGACTCCCCCGTCACCCACAGTTAGAATGCACCAGTAGAACACATGGGGAAGGTACATGAAAGGCCCACATCACATGAAAACAGGTCAGTGCCGTTAAATCATCAGCAAACTGCAACTAACACCCGAAGGAGACCCGTCCGCACATCACCAGAACGGAAGACGGGGGCACCTGGCCGGCAGTGGAGCCGCTGGCACCTTCTCACTGCGGGCCAAGGCGCAGGGCACGCGGGCACTTTGTAAATGAATGCTCGCCACACAATCTGGTGACAGCACCACTAGACATGTGCCCACAAGCCACAGAAACACGTGTCCACACAAGACCTGTTCGTGGGTGTTCCTAGGAGCATCTCCCACGCTGGCCCCAAACCCAAACCAGCCCAACGCCCACCAGCCGGGGCGGAACTAATGGAGAGCAGAGCCTGCAACACGAGGGTGAGGCCTGACCGGATGGCCCGGGAGAGGAGTCCAGCCCAACAGCACGTCTGCGGGAACCCACCTCTGATAACGACAGTGACGGGGGCAGGTCAGCGGTGACCAGAGGCCCAGGTTCCCATTGCCAGCATAGCAAAAATGCCCGCCTGACTGCCAAAGCCCGTTAAACTCCCATTTAGAAATGAGTTTATTTTCTATTAAGTACACTTCAATGAAGCTGGGGTAACAGATTTTAAAAGCAGAAGATAGACAAAGAACACAACACGAGCAAACAATTTAGAGAAGTACATCTGACTTTTAAAAAAGAAAACCACGCGACCCCAATAGCAATGGGGACATGCAAATCTAAGCGACAATAAGAAACTGACCTTTGCTTATGAAATTAGCAAGGGTTTTTAAACAGCGATATTAAAGGCTGACACGAAGCACCCTCATGAACCTCTCTGTTGACAAAGCATTGTGCGGCCACCAAAAATTCATTTCAAACATTTTTCAGTGACATGATATGAGGATGGCCTTAGGCCTGAGCCCAAGCAACTCCAATTAAAAAACTCCAGTTTGAAACCTGCAGTCTCACCTGGAGCACCTAAAGGAGCCCTCCAGTGTGGCCCTCAGGCACAAACAAGTCTCTTCCCCCAACCCTGACAAACTCAGAGGGAAGCCTCTGGCAGGCTCTCCTTGCCGAAAAGAGGGGAAGGCGGGAAGATCAGGGTGGGACCCCCAGAACAGATGTGTTAACCCCAGGGAAATGATGTCACTGAGAAATCTGGTGGTAGCTGATGGACGGGGATCCAGCCAGGTGACTCTGATGCCCCCGAGCTGGACAGGCTGGTGAGGACCCGGGCGGATCCCAACACTTCTCATCGGTTGCTGATCCTCTGCATTTTCTTCACCGCTCTCAAACTCTACAGCCACATCTTGACCTGGTGAGAGCCCCAACTTCTCCCTAGGACCCACCGTCAGCTCCACCCCGGGAGAAGCCTTGGTTCCTGATGTGATCACCGTGGTCTGAGTGAGTGTGCACCTGCTGGACTGAGAGCCCAAGACTTGAGACTTTTGACCTGACACTTGAACTTAGCACACAGCGGGAAGTCTGTCTTTAGCCTTCCAAGATTAAGTGTGTTCGCAGTGCTTAGAATTAATTAATCTAGAATTGTTTGCTGTGAATTGATCATGTCTATTGCAGTGCCCAGCATTAAGGATTGTCATTTCTGTTGATGAAGAACCTATAGAGGGGCTGGGGTTGTGGCTCAGTGGCAGAGCGCTCACCTAGCATGCACAAGGCACTGGGTTCAATCCTCAGCAACGCATAAATGTAAAATAAAAATATTGTTTCCACCTAAAACTTAAGAAGAAATATTTTGTTTTAAAAAAAGACCCTATAGAGTGAAATGGTATTGAGTGATTTGAGTGAATAAAGCATTGGAAAGGGCAGAAGCACGTGGACATTCTCTATTTCTCCCCCTGGACTTCATAAGTCGCACCTTTTGCCCATCGTGGCACATGAAAGTACTCCTGATATAATGTTCTGTGAGAAAACAACATAATGTGTACCTCATATGGTCTCATGTGGTACCTCATACCATAGTGTATGTGAATGTGTGTGCATTCACTCACACACACACACACACACAAACTCACATTCTGAAGGAAGTATAAATATCAAAATATTAATAATAGCCATCTCCGGCTATAACAGTTATGGGTAGATCACTTTTTCTTTATGGTTTTCCAATATGTTCCACTTTGAGCACATGTGGCTTTTATAATCAACACAGTAAACACAATTTATAAACAGTACATATTTCTACTAGCAAGCCCACGAGTAACCATAACTAACCCAGATCACAAAGAGGCTGCTGAGATTTCACTCCTGACAGTGCCAGCACCCAGCACTGCCTCCTGTGGTCACCCCTGCGGAGGGCCCAGCACGGTTCCCCATCCACCTTTCCCTTCCAGGAGTCCAGTGCAGACCCACTGTGGCAAGTGACCCCTCAGCAGAGAGGGAGAAGCAGCGTGCACATGTCCCGCTGTTCCCAAAGTCTCGCCCGTTCACAGATGGCCACGTCAGAGGCGGCAGCAAGGAGTAAGAGGGCACAGATGGATCATGTAGGTCTTTGGCACCAGAGGGGGCTGGCAAGGAAGCGGGCAGGGCCTGGGGCGGACTCTCCCTGCCCAGTCCCTGGAGCCCCCTCGCTGTCCTCTCCTCTCACTCTCACCGGTCCACACCCTCCTGTGCTGGCCGGCATCTGCTGGGTGGTGTGCAGGTCAGGCCCCCACCTGCTGAGTTACTGCTGGGCTGCTTCCAGCTTGGGACGGTCATGAATAGAGCTGCTATGGATATTTATCATAGATTTTTTTGTTGTAGTTGGACACAAAATACCTTTATTCTTATTTGTCTTTATTTTTATGCGGTGCTGAGGATGGAACCCAGCGCTTCGCACGTGCTAGGCGGCACTCTATTGCTGAGCCACTCCTCAGCCCTTATCATAGATTTTTTTAGTGAACTCTTAAGTTACTAAAAGTCATACAAAATTTGCCCAGCTGTAAACATGGACTCCTCCTGGTAAGTTCACGGAAAAGTAACAGAAACGTGAAGCCTAAATTTAGATGAATCTCATGATGCTCTTAGTAAAAGGTAGGAAGAAGTTCAGGGTGCCCTCTCTGGGCAGCCCCTGGGTCCCCCCCGCCCCACCTGCACATCAGCCTGGCCCACCCAGCCAGGCGACCTCGGCCCCCACTACTTCTACCTCCTGCTCTCGTTCCCTGCCTGTTCTTTCCTCGTAGAATCCAGCAGGATCTCCCTATCAGTCCTAAGACCCTAACAATCACCATCTAAATCCAAGAAGTAGGTTGCAACCAAGCCACTGTGACAGTATGGGGAACTTAATACATGTATCCTCTAAAAGTGTAACAGAAAATAAAAAGGACATTTTAGTACAATGGATGGACCATTAAAGATAGAACCTTACAAAGAAATGTCCTTGGATAGAATAGGAAATACAAATTGGGACAAAATGTAAATAAGAATTCAAGGTATGGCAAAGCAGACCCTTCAGATGACGGGGAGGCAGTTCCTGTGGCTGATGGGGCAGTCAGCAGAGTCCATGGACTGGCCGGGTCCAGAGAAATGAAAAGTCCAGAGCCTGTCGGATCACGTGCACCAGACGGCAGCGGTGGCTACCCTGACCCAAGATGACCATCTTAACAAGCCCCAGAAGCCGTGAAGCAGATAGCCCAGCTCCTGCCTGAGGACCTGGGCAAGGTGTTGGTGGACTTTAAGAAGAGCAAGAGAACCCTCTGCGGCAGGGGCTGGTCTGTGCAGCAGCTGGGCCCCTGTGAGGAAGCCCTCAGGCATCTGAATGAGAAGAACTGGGAGAAAACCTGGGAGACTGTGAGCCGTCTGTGACTCTGCAGCAGGAAAACTGCCCTGGGGGATAGTCCAGCTCGATGGGAAACCGAGGCAGAAGGAGAGGCGAACAGAGCTGTGGCGGCCCGGAGCCCGGCCTGAGCTCGGCATGGCTGCTCCGACCGTGAGCTTGACTTGTCTGCCTCGCGGTCCTGCGCTGGCCCCTGTTGGTCTGGTGATTTCCCCAGACATGCGTCTGTCTCCTCTCAGTTGTGTGGACTTCAGCAGGAAATGTGGTATGATTTGGGCACCGAAGGAAGCCACAGAGAAGTAGGCATGAAACACAAAGAACAAGGGCCACAGAGGGCAGAGTCTTTTTAATGAGCTTAATGAATGTTAGATACCTTTAAAATTAAACTGTGGAGAAGGAAAGGGTTATTTAGTAAATGGTGATGGGAAAACAGATTATCTATTCAGAAAAAAAAGTGTTTTCTTTTAATTTAGATACTCAATTTATATTACAATGGATTAATGGAATTTCCTTTTTTTAACAGAATAAGAGAAGCAAGCAGTACAGAATGGAGTTTATAATCAAGGCTGGGTGAGAAGGATGAGTTAATAGATTTTAAACAAGAGAAGACATTCCAAAAACAAAAAAGGAAGATTAATATATTTGATTATATTAAATCATAATCTTCAAAACGATGAGACATCACATTAAGAAAGAAATCGAAAGCTGAGAGAAATGGCTGCAGCACTTAGAATGCAAAGGGTTATCTTTTAACAATTATCTAATCATAAAAAAAATCAACCAAAAAAATTAACTCGAAAAACAATCCATTTGAGCCACTGCCGATTAGAGCATGAAAAGAACGCACACCACGGGAGACACGGTCAGTGCAGGGGCATGGACATGTCCAGCCTCTGTATCAGCCCCAAATATAAATTAAAACAAGGCACTACCGATACCTGTTGTCAAAATTTTAAAGCAATGTTCATGTTCAATGCGGGAAGGAACATGAGGCGAGGACATTCGCACGATATCGACTGCAGTCCTTTAAAAATGCACAAGGGTGACAAGGAGCCAGCGAGAGGGCAGACTAGGAGGGCAGCCCGGAAGCCCGGCACCCCCTGTTCTGGTGTGTCGTGTTTCCATTTTTATTTGGGCCACACCCAGGAGTTCAGCAGCACTTGGAGGCCTCAAAGCCCACTCCAAGACTCTGCCAACCCAAATGATTTTGGCAAAGAGCAGAGGCTAGATCTGCTGCAACCAGGAGTTCCAACAGTCTTCAGCCCAGCCTCAAAGCCCACCCCACGGCACCGCGTGGGCAGGGAGTGAGCCAAGCACAGCTCCTGTCCATCCCAACCAGAGCTCCACCTAACCCCAGGGCCCTGCTGCCACCCCACCCAGCTGCGTCACTCAAAGAGCAGGAGGAACTTGGGAAAACTCACAAAACATGAAGAGTAAGGCTTATGTTCTTGAACAACTAATGGGCCAATGAAAAATTAAAAGGGAAATTAAAAAATATCTCAGGGCAAATGAAAACGGAAACACAACATACCCAGACTTTCAGATTCAAGAAGAGCAATTCTAAGAGGAAAACCTAGCAACAAAAGCCGATACTTAAGAAAGATTTCAATAAATAACTTAATTTCACCCCTCAGGGAAATAGAAAAAGAACAAAGTGAGCCCAATATCAACAGAAAGAAAGAATTAACAAAGATCAAAGAATAAATAAATAAAATAGAGGCTAGAAAACCCATTTTAAAAGATCAGTGAAACTAGGGACTGGGGTGCGATCAGTGGTAGAGCACTTGCCTTGCAAGTGTGAGGCACTGGGTTCGATTCTCAGCACCACATAAAAATAAAACTATTGTGTTCACCTAAAACTAAAAAATGTTTTTAAAAAGGATCAATGAAACTAAGAGTTGATTTTTTGAAAATATAAACAAGATAGGCACACTTCAGCTAGACTACGAAAAAAGAGAGGACTCCGTAGGATCAGAAATGAAAGAGGAGACACTGCAACTGATATTACAATTGTTCAGAAATTCAAAGGATCGTGAGAATACTATGAACCAAAGAAACTGATTACCTATAAGAAATGGACAAATTCCAGACACATACAACCTACCAAGATCGAATCATGAATCTATAGGACATTTGAACAGACTGAATAATGAGTAGGGAGGTTGAATTAGTAATAAAATTCTTTCATCAATAAAAATCCCAGGACCTGATTTGATAGAATCTATTAAATATTGAAAGAATTAAATTCTTCTCAAACTCTTTCCAAAAAATTGAGGGGGAAATACTTCCAAACTTCTCTTACAAGGCCAGCAATACCCTGATACCAAAGCCAGTCAAGGACATCACAAGAAAAGAAACCTACAGGCCAATTTCCTTGTTGAACATAAATGTGAAAGTTCTCAAAACAAAACCTGGCAAACTGAATTTAATAACACATGAAAAGGATCATTCACTGTGATTAAGAGGGGTTTAACCCCAGATTCAAGGGTTATTCAACATGTTAAAAAGATGGAATACATCGTATTGACAGAATAAAGAATAAAAACTGTGTGATCATTTCTATGAATGCAGAAAAAAAAACACTTGATAAAATTCAACATCCCTTCATGATTTATTTAAGAAAAAAAACAACACTCCAACAATTAAATATAAGAAATGTACCTGACCACAATAAAGGCCATATACTCAATGATGAAAAATTGAAACACTTTAAGATTCAGAACAAGGCCAGGATGCCCGCTCCACCACTTCCTTTCAACAGAGTACTGCAAGTTCTTGCCAGAACACTCAGGCAAGAGAAGAACTAAAAAGCATCCAAGTAGGAAGGGGAGAAGCGAAATCGTCACTGTTGGCTGGTGAGATGATCTCATATATGTAAGATCCTGAAGATTTCTCTCCCTCCCTCCCTCTCTCTTTCTCTCTCTGTCTCTCTCACACACATGCACACACACACACACACACACACACACACACACACACACACACAGTTAGAAATAATAAATGAATGCAGCAAAATTGCAGGATACAAAATTAACACACAAAACTCATTATCATTTCATATACTAATAATGACCTACCCAAAAAGGAAATCAAGAAAATAATATAATTTTAATAGATACTAAAAATATTTCAGAATAAATTCAGCCAAGGAGGTGAAAACAATAATATATATATGAAAAAAATTGAAGAAAACACAAATAAATGGAAAGATATCCCATGTCCATTGATCAAAAGAATTAACATTGTTAAAATATCGGTACTATCCAGAGCAATCTACAGATTCAATCCAATTGCTATGAAAATGTCACTTTTCATAGAAATACAAAAATAACCCTAACATTCATCAGGAACCACAAAAATCTTCAAATAACCAAGGCAATCACAAAGAACAAAACTGGAGGCATTACATTACCTGATTTCAAAGCAATAGTAATCAAAACTGCATGGTACTAGCATAAAAACAGACTCATCAACCAATGAGACAGGACAGAGGACCCACTAATGAAGTCACGTGTTTTTGACAGGAAGGCCAAGCATACACACTGCGGAAAGGATAGTATCTTCCCAGAAAAATGAAAATCCACATGCAGAAGAACAAAAGTGCACCCTATGTCAGACCACATCGAAAAACCAACTCAAAACGGACTAAAGACTCAGTCATAACGTCGGAAATAGAGAACTTCTTAAGAAAACAGGGGACAACTACCCAGCAGTGGGCTGGGGAAAGACTTTTTCTTTCTTTCTGTTTTTTTTTTTAGATTTGACCCCAAATGTGCAAGCAACAAATGCAAATGTAGGCAAATGGGATTACTTCAAAATAGAAGGTTTCTGTACAGCAAAGAGAAGGATCAACAGTGTGAGGAGACAACCCACAGACTGGAGTCGGTGTCTGCACACCGTGTACGGTTAAGGGATTAATGTCCAACATACACTAGGTCCTCAGGCCACTCTGGAGAAAGAAAATAATCTGATCAAAAATGTCAAGGGACTGAGCAGACTTTTCTCAAAAGACACACAGGGGCTAAGATGTACGAAACGTTGGACACCACCACCCCACCCACACCTCAGAGCGGCTCCTGGGAACGCAGCTGCGTGAGCTTTCCTCGCGGATCTCCTCGGCCTGTGCCTACAGCTGAGGTGCGCAGGTGAAGAAGGGGAGCCCTGTGCACTGGGGCGGCCAGGTGAAGAGTCCAGCCATGCGGAAGACTGCACGGAGGTCTCCCACGACACCGAAGATGGACTCGCCCTGTGATCCAGCAACCTTCCTCTGGGTATGTACCCCCCAGAATGTGAGGCCGATTTCTTGAAGATGTTTATCTACATCAAACGTGCATTTTGGTGTTTATTTACATCAAGTGTTCAGTGCAGCACTGCACAGTAGCCAGGTTATGGCATCCCCATGTATCCATCAAGGGAGGATGGATAAAGAAACCAAGCCGTAGCACACAAGGGATACTATTGAGCCTTTAAAAGGAAGGAAATGATGTCATTCATGACAATGTGGATGGGACTGGAGAACATTATGCTTAGAGAAATAAGCCAGGCACAGGAAGACAAGTACCACAGCTTCTCCTTGCAAATGGAGGCTAAAACAGTCACCTCACCAGAGCACAGAGTCAAATGATGTTACCAGAGACCGCGGGGAGGGGAACAGAAGTGCTCAATTAGCAGAAATAATCAGCAGATTTTAGCTTTGAGAGAGCTCGCATAGCATGCAAATAGATTAGATATTAGAGTACAGTATCACCCATTCCAAAGTCACTGGGAGTACATCTCAAATATACCATTACGGAGATGTTTGGTATTTTGGAGATGGATATGCTAATTACCTTGACTTAATTATTCCACATTGTATGCACAAATCATAACACTGCTTTGTACTCCATAAATACATACAACTGTAATGTGTTAACTTTACAATGAAAAATAAAATTTAAAAATAGAAAAAATATTCAGAAGTATGCAGCATGGAAATACAGCCTGAAGAAAAAGTACCCTCCAAAGGAAAAAGGAAAGTGCCCGGACCTCTCCAGGCAGGGGCTCCTCACCAGGACCCCGCCTGCCTCTGCACCTGAACCTTGTGCCTTTTGGAGCCAAGCCCCAGAATGCCACCTCTGGGCTTGTCCTTAGAGCCAGTGGCCCGTTGCTGGGGCTGCTCCCACAGAGCTTCCGGTGACGGCTTCTCCTGATGCCCCATTTTTCCGGAGGCCTCCTCAGACCACGCCGTCTGAAGCACTTCCTGTGGATGTCCATCATGAATCCCACAAGCCCGATCCCCATGCATGCTTCACGCCATTATTTACATGCTTACTTACAGCAGGTCCCCCCATGGCAGGCAAAGCTCTTTAGGAGCACGTTTTTCTTATTCCTCACGGAGCCTCAGAGTGCAGCACACTCCCTGGTATACAGTGAGCACTCAGGAATTGTGCTGGTCAACTGAACAAGAACATGCAAAACTAAAAACCACCTAGAGACCCCAATGACAACGACATGGTGCCAAGTAAGTGCACGAAGAGGCAGGTAGATGGTCAGGTTGAGGACAGGGTACCTGCAATGCTTGACTCCAGAATGATTCCAGATCATGGGTTTCACATTCTGGAACATTTGCACACATACATTATGAGAGACTAGGGAGGACCCAGGTCTAACACAATGTCCATGAACGCCTCCTGCGTGCCTTTTACAACATCCTCAGTGCGTCTGTGCTTGACTTGACTCGTCATGTCAGCACTCAACAGGTGTTGGATTTTAGAGCATTTCAGAATTTGGATTTTTGGATCATATGCTCAAGCAGTTCGTAATTCACAGTGACACCTGGGTGTCCACTCTGCAGTTGTTTCTTGTGCCTGGTTCCATTGGGAATTCTGGGTAGATGCAAAAAAGGGACCCGGAGGGCCACAGGCAACAGCAGGGCCACTGTGAGCCCCATGTACTTGCTCTCCACACCCATCATATCTGTCACTCTGGTAAGTCACTCTGGTGCAGAACTGTTTGTCATTTATTTCTGTGTTTTTTGCAACTACCATAAATAGACTCAGTAAATGATAGATGAATGAAATTTTATATATCTATTAAAATTATAACTCTGAAGACCATAAAGCCATATGAAAAATGTCTGTTTTTTAAAAATTTCTGTTTTTTATTTTAAAAGCACAATGTAAAAACTGTAAGCATACCTTGATTACAAATATGTGGAAATTATTTATGTACATGGTTAAAAAATGATGAAAGAAAATGCAGAATAACCAAAATAGTTTGCTATTAAGGTGGATGGTTTTTGTTTTTAATTTTATTATTACTATTAAATTATTATTTGCATATTGAAAATGAAATAAGAAGAAACATCTTTATGACTTTTAGCTATCCAAGAGAGTAATTTTTGAAAATCTTCATTTGCTAACTGGACATGGGAATGTTTAATCCTAAAACTGAACTGTGCTTTTCGCTCTAGAAGTCACAGTGTTGGACACGCAGGGTGCCATCCCAGAGGCCCAGTGTTCTCAGAGTGGACCCGCTGCCTGCTTAATGCTGTTTTCCTCCCCTGCCCACAGGCCTTCTTTCCTAGGTAACCCCAAGGAATCCACCCTTGCCCAGGGCTACACAGGACAAGCTTTCCATTAGCTTCTGCCCTACTTCCCCTGAGAGAAGGTTCCCTGTCTCCCTGGACAGACAACCAGGTAAACTGGAGTATTCCCCACGTGGACTTGGGTCAGGCCAATCAAACACACAAGCTCAACATTTGACTACCAACTAAAAGGAACCAGGGACCCTTGGAAAATGGCTGATTCCAGGTGTACAGCAAGAGATGTACAAGAGAACCTGGAGCATCGCTGTCTCTCCAGAAAGCAAGAGAGCTATCCAAGACTATTAGGGTCCATCATCAGGACTCAGAAACCAACATGAAAAAGCGCCCCCTGCAAAGACAGGGCAACCGAGTATCGGTAAGAATAACTTGTAATGAATTGAAACCCATCAATATGCTCAAATTCATGATCTCATAATGATTATTATGAATCAGTACCCGCTGCTCATTCCAGAGGACGCTGGGAGCCAGCCATGATGCTAAAAAGCAGCCACTGAAGGTCAGGACCAAGGACAGCTGCCCTTGTCATGCCAACTGTGCTTGGTGGTTGTCACGTGGTTGGAGAAGAGACGATTTCATCACAGAAGTGTTTCAACTAATGACAGAAGAAGAAACAACAGACACAGAACAATTCCACTTCGCAGTCACTAGGTACAACTGCTGTGGTCCCAGGTAAGATGGACCACCGACAGCGGCTGCTATTACAGTCAGTTTTTCATTTCAAAAGACCTGAGAAGAACAACCTAGAGGAGGAAAGTTTATTTGGTTCACAGTTTCAGACGTCTCCGTCCACAGACAGACGACTCCGTCCACAGACAGATGACTCCATTGCTCTGGGCCCAAGGTGAGGCAAAGCATCATGGCAGAAGAAAATCAGCTCAGGACACGGCAACGGGGACAAAACATAAACCCCAGAGGCACCCTCTGGTGACCCACCTCCTCCAGCCACACCCCACCTGCCCACCGTTACTGCCTTCTTAATCTGTATCCGTGGATTAACCCACTAATCAGGTTAAGGCTCACATAACCAATTCACCTGTGAAAATTCTGGTGCTGTCTCGCACATGAGCTTTTGGAGGACATGTCTCAACCAAAATAGCTGCTGGTATTACAGAAAGAAACAATCAGTCAATACCAGCTTGCCATCAGCTCCAAGGTATTCCTGCCCAAGGCAGAAAGCACAAACGCAGACGTGGGCTGCAGCTGGACAGCCTCAGGGCAGGTATTGGGGGAAAGGGACAGGAGCGCATGAAACGTCACCATGGGTTGCAATAGTCAACTCATTTCCTTACACCCAGATTATGAACAATCCAGATGACTTCTAAAATGACAGGAGAGGAGGCCTAGAGGTTACAAGAGGACTGTGGTGGATGGGCCAGTGGCAATGGGCTGGCATGAGCTGTAGGAGCGAGCACAGGACAGGCGGTCACACTGACCCCGGGTTTATGAGAGCAGTGCTGATTCCACTGGATATGAGAGTAGGATTCTGCCCTGGTTTTACAAAGAACTCATATCTTTCGAGTCACATATGGAAATATGATATCTGATGTTTGCTTCAGAAACATCTGAGACTGGAGACCATAAGCAGGGACACAGTGAAGTGACAGGCCAGGACCCAGTAACTGTCGAAGCTGGGGATGGGTCTGCGGGTGGATTCCTTACATTATTCTCTTTACTTGTGTATGTGTCTGAAATTTTCAATAATAAAAAGCCTAAAACACTAATAAAAAATAAATGAAGCTCTTCCTTATTCTCACAGTTGACGTCTGGGGGAAGAAACTGTCAAGGAAACAACAGAACTCTTACCTTTTCATTAGCTGGAGGAAAATTCTTCTTGGTAACCAGTACACAAAGGTGTCAAGGACGACCTTTAGGTAATTCAGAGAGACGTAGCCACCTTTGGAGGGGTCCCCGGCATTGAGGGCCTTTTCAACCTTCTCATGAGACTTGGAAAACTGTGATGAATTAAAATCAGAGAGTGGCATTCATAAAAATCAACTTCAGGGAGCTACTTAGCCATTTTATTTTTACCAAAACCACTTTACATTTTCCTCTCCAAAAAAAAAAAAAAAGAAAGAAAGAAAGAGAAAACTGATCAAAAAGGTTACTGTGGCATGCACTGAACTTAAAATGATTAATTGATGAGCTCACTACAAAACATCCCCAGTCACAGCTGCTCCATTGACAAGGCAGACAAGCTTTTCAGGGAAAAACAGCAGATCCAACACATCTACCTCAACTTCAGCACTAAAAATACTTGGTGGATCTGCCAGTGTGATACATCTCTGTTAATATGCTCCAAGCCGTTCCCCACTGTGAGCCCACTAAGCTCCTAAGTCAGGCCAATCAAACATGCAACCTCAACATTTGATTAAAAATAGAAGTTGCTTTTGCAGTAAGGGAAGTTATTAATGTAAGGACTGCACAGACACAGTGTACACTGGACATTTCTTGAATTGTGCTTTTAAACAAGAATTACCAAGCATGCGTGAGTGCTCTTGGCTTTGGGATTCTTAAAACAGCCAAGTAGGCTGACCAGTGGTTTCTAGAACACAGAAGATTGGTTTTATTTCCAGAGGTTTTCCCGCTGTTTACGATTGAGTAATAATAATATGCTCCAACATTTTCAACCCTTCTGCTTTATCTGTATTCAATTTTTCCTGCTAACTGGGATAAGGAGATTAAAGAACTAACACAACCAGGGGGCTGGGCTCAGCAGTAGTGCATTTGCCTGGCTCGTGTGAGGCCCTGGGTTCATTTATCAGTACCGAGTATAATACATAGAAAAATAAAGATCTAACAACAACAACAAATAACAACCAACAATCTAGTGCAAAAGGTGACTTTCTGGGGCATCCAAGATGGCGGCTAGAGGTGTCGCTCCAGGACCTGGGATTCCAATCGTGGGGATACTGTTTCTCTGCGAGTGATCAGAGGACCCTTGACAGCTGCTCCCCCGCAGGAACCACAGCCGCCTGCCGCGCAGGTCTCCAGCCCTCAGGTCAGCGCAGGACCCCGGCTGCTCACCCACGCTGGTCCTCCAGGTGCCCGAGGAAGACCAGCGGCTTCAGCACCTGCGCTGGATTCCTGGCCACGTACCTGCACAGGAACTCTTGCCACCACTCACATGTGGACCCCCATCTACACCATGTGGCTCCTCTGGTCACCTCCATCTTGGGACACTGCAACCACTGCCATTGTCCCCTTCACACGGTAGCCTGGCAGCTGGGGACATTGCACGGGGTCTGGAGACAGCCACCAGCCACAACATTGCACGCCACAGAGCTGCATCTCTGAACATGCCACCCACCACCATCGTCAGGCCCCAACCAACACAACACCCCATTTTTGAAAGCAGCCACCTCCATCTTGGGACAGCTTCGTCACCATCTTAGTTGGGGCGACTCCCAACTTGGGACACCGGGTGAAGCTTGGAAGCAATATCAAGTCCCCAGCTGCCCCCTCTCCCCCGCAGCCGCTAACTGGCCCATGCCTGCCTGGCCCTGAACTGCCCAACACAAACAGCTCTCTGACAGGTACGCGGCCCCCAGAGCGCAGCCCACAAGACCTCCAGAGAGAGAGGTTCCCGCTGGGAAGTAGAAAGGGAGGGTGAGTGGGGTACAGCCTAGAGACCAGAGACCAGGAATTGTGAGGCCAGCAGTCGAGGTAAGGAGGTAAGACCAGGTGTCCACGTCACACGAGCAGCCCCAAAGGAGATCCTGGGTGGTGCAGTCCCCCAGGGGGAAGGGCAAGTGCTATCCTACCCCACCTCCAGGACTCCGCCCCAAGACCGACCCTCCCCATCCTGAGGGTGTAGATACCAGCCAACCACAGGCAGCCCACCTGCTGGACCAGAGGGAAGCGGGAGAGACACTGACCCCCAACAAAACCACCCTCTATCTTCCTTGGAGATTCCCCCCCTTCTCCCACCCTCACGTCCCCAACATTTGTGAAACCAGGTACTTTCCACGGATCAGGCTGCTGAGGACTGGGACTCTGAATAGTGTATCACAGTGGTGTGTGTATTCGTTTATCTCCTATTTTTACACTTTCTGTTTTTCCTAATTTTTATGTTTGTTTGTCATACCTGTTGTCTTCCCACTTACTTGTCTCCCCAAATCACTTTCTCTCTTTTCTCCTGCTACTAACCAACTTCTTTAGATTCCTCTTTCATCTTCCTAAGATCTAGTAACTCTGTATCCTCACCTCCTCCCCCTCAACATCTCCTCCTGCACCTCCCCCCTGGCTCTTTGTCCACCATCAGAAACTGTGACCCTCTTGCAGACCTCCTGTTCAGGTTGTAGGTCATATCTGAACTCACCATTTCTGTATATTGTGAGAGACCGTAAATGTCTTAATAGCAGCTCTTTGGTTTAAGGCTGTATATTGTTTCTATTGGGATCTGTTCACATTGTTCTCCCCCTTAAAGGAGAGGCACTGGAACCCTGCAGGGACACTGTAAGCCTATAGGGTAAAAACTGGAACACCTCCGATCCCAGAGCTAGGAGGAAGGCACAGGAAAGAACAAGGGAAGAAAGTGCCCCCAACAAACCAAGATGCCACATTATTGGAATCCCTGGCCAGCACTGCAGAAGGACGGACAGAGATGGAGTTCAGATGCACATGATTAAAATGCTCTGCAAATTAAAGGATGTAAGAGAGCAAGTACAGGAGGCAAAAGATCATTTCGATAAAGAGCTACATAAGCAAATACAGGAAGCAAAAGATTACTTCAATAAGGAGACAGAGCTTCTGAAAAAAAAAAAAGAAATCCTTGAAATGAAAGAAACAATAAACCAAATTAAAAACTCAACAGAAAGCACCACCAACAGATTAGACCACATGGAAGATAGGACCTCAGACAATGAAGGCAAAATGTATAATCTTGAAAAGAATCTTGACCACACAGTGAAAATGGTAAGAAACCATGAGCAGAACATTTCAAGAATTATGGGATAACACAGAAAGACCAGATTTAAGAATTACTGGGATAGAGGAAGGCACAGAGTTTCAAACCAAAGGAGTGAATAATATTCATTGAAATAATGTCAGAAAATTTTCCAAACATGAAGCATGAATTGGAAAATCAATTACAAGAGGCTTACAGGACACCAAATATACAAAATCACAATAGATCCACACCAAGGCACCTTATAATGAAAATGCCTAATGCACAGAATAAGGAGAGAATTTTAAAAGCCACCAGAGAAAGGAATCAGGTTACTTATAGGGGGAAGCTAATTAGACTAGCTGCAGATTTTTCAATCCAGACCCTGAAAGCTAGAAGATCCTGGAACAACATATACCAAGCTCTGAAAGAAAACGGAGGCTTACCAAGAATCTTATATCCAGCAAAATTAAACTTTAGATTTGATGACAAAAAAAAAAACCTTTCCATGATAAACAGAAGTTTAAAGAATTTAATACTAGGAAGCCTGTACTCAGAACATCCTTGGCAAAATATTCTATGAGGAGGAAATAAAAAACAACAATGAAAATCAGCAAAGGGAGGTATTACACTAAAGGAAGAACTAGTCAAAGGAGAAACCAACTCAAGTTAAATATCAAAAATAAACAAAAATAGAATGGCAATATGTAAATCAATGGAAATGTAATTGATGTAACTGATGTGATTCAGCAATCTGTATACAGGGTAAAAATGGGAGTTCATAACCCTTTTGAATCAAACTGTGAAATATATCAAGTTAGATGTAATGTTTTGAACGACCAACAATAAAAAAATAAATAAATAAACAAAAATGACCAGGAATGTAATCATGTCTCAATAAGAACCCTGAATGTTATTGGCCTAAACTCACCAATCAAAAGACATAGGCTGGCAAATTGGATTAAAGAAAAAAAATGACCCAATAATATGCTGCCTTCAATAGACTCATCCCATGGGAAAAGACATCCACAGACTGAAGGTGAAAGGTTGGGGAAAAACATGCCACTCACATGACTGCGGAAACAAGCAGGGGTTTCCATCCTCATATCAAATAAAAGCCAAAGTTAACTAAAAGGGATAAAGAAGGACACTACACACTGCTCAAGGGAACATCATCAACAAGACGTAACAATTACAGGGCACTGAGGTTGTGGCTCAGCTGTAGAGCGCTTGCCTTGCACGTGCGAGACCCTGGGTTCGATTCACAGCACCACATAAAAATAAATAAACAAATACAGATATTGTGTCCATGTATAACTAAAAACATATTTTTTTAAAAAAGACATAACAATTACAAATATATATGCCCCAAATAATGGAGCATCTACGTCCATCAGAAAGTTCAAGAGTCAAATACATCACAACACAATAATTCTGGCTGACTTTAACACACCTCTTTCACCATTGGATAGATCTTCCAAATGAAAGCTAAATAAAGAAACTATAGATCTCAAAAACTTGGACTTAACAAACTTATATAGAATATTTCATCCTTCAACAAGTAAATACACTTTCTTCTCAGCAGAACATGGATCCTTCTCTAAAACAGATCATATATCATGCCACAAAAGCAACTCTTAGCAAATACAAAAAAAAATAGAGATACTACCTGCACTCTATCAGATCATAATGGAATGAGATTAGAAATCAATGATAAAATAAAAAATAGAAGCTACTCCAACACCTGGAGACTAAATAATATGCTATTGAACGAACAATGGGTTACAAAAGACATCAAAAAGGAGATCAAAAATTCTTAGAGGTAAATGAGAACACGGATACAATATATTGAAACCTCTGGGACACTATGAAGCAGTTCTAAGAGGAAAGTTCATTGCATGGAATCCATCCCTTAAAAGAAGAAAAAGTCAACAAATAAAGGACCTAACATTACATCTCAAAGCCCTAGAAAAAGAAGAACAAATCAACCCCCAAAGCAGTAGAAGACAGGAAATAATTAAAATCAGAGCTGAAATCAATTAAATTGAAACAAGAAACAATTGAAAAAATTGACAAAGCAAAAAGTTGGTTCTTTGAAAAAATAAATAGAATTGATAAGCTCTTAGCCATGCTAATGAAGAGAAGGAGAGAGAAACTCAAATTCCTAACATCTGTGATGAACAGGGAAATATCATGACATACACTACAGAAATACAGAAGATAATTAGAAATTATTTTGAAAATTTGTACTCCAATAAAATAGAAAATACTGAAGGCATCGACAAATTTCTAGAGCCATATGGTTTGCCCAAACAGAATCAGGATGATATACACAAGTCAAACAGATCAATTTCAAACAATGAAATAGAAGACACCATCAGAAGCTACCAACCAAGAAAAGCCCAGAACCAGTTGAGTACACAGCTGAATTCTATAAGACCTTCAAAGAAGAACTAATACCAATACTCCTTAAATTATGACATGAAATAGAAAAATAGGGAGCATTTCCAAACTCATTCTATGAGGCCAACATCACCCTGATTTCAAAGTCAGACAAAGACAAATCAAGGAAAGAAAACTTCAGACCAATATCTAATGAACATAGATGCAAAAATTCTCAATAAAATTCTGGTAAATCAAATACAAAAAGATATCAAAAAGATAGTGCACCATGATCAAGTGGGGTCCATCCAGGGATGCAAGGTTGGTTCAACATATAGAAATCAATAAATGTCATTCATCACATCAATAGACTTAAAGATAAGAATCATAGATCACCTCAATAGATGCAGAGAAAGCATTCGACAAAATACAGCACCCCTTCAGTTCAAAGCACTAGAAAAACTAGGGATAACAGGAACACATCTCAACATTGTAAAAGCTATTCATGCTAAGCTCCAGGCCAACATCATTCTAAATGGAGAAAAATTGGAACATTCCCTCTAAAAACTGGAACAAGGCTCCGATCTACATATTGTGGGGTCAGGCTCCAAATTCCTTAATAGGACACCCATAGCACAAGAGTTAATAACAAGAATCAACAAATGGGACTTACTTAAACTAAAAAGTTTTTTCTCAGCAAGAGAAACAATAAGAGAGGTAAATAGGGAGCCTACATCCTGGGAACAAATTTTTACTCCTCACACTTCAGATAGAGCCCTAATATCCAGAGTATACAAAGAACTCAAAAAATTAGACAATAAGATAACAAATAACCCAATCAACAAATGGGCCAAGGATCTGAACAGACACTTCTCAGAGGAGGATATACAATCAATCAACAAGTACATGAAAAAATGCTCACCATCTCTAGCAGTCAGAGAAATGCAAATCAAAACCACCCTAAGATACCATCTCACTCCAGTAAGATTGGCAGCCACTATGAAGTCAAACAACAACAAGTGCTGGCGAGGATGTGGAGAAAAGGGTACTCTTGTACATTGCTGGTGGGACTGCAAATTGGTGCGGCCAATTTGGAAAGCAGTTTGGAGATTCCTGGGAAAGCTGGGAATGGAACCACCACTTGATTCTGCTATTGCCCTTCTCAGACTATTCCCTGAAGACCTTAAAAGAGCATGCTACAGGGATGCTGCCATATCGATGTTCATAGCAGCACAATTCACAATAGCTAGACTGTGGAACCAACCCAGATACCCTTCAATGGATGAATGGATAAAAAAAATGTGGCATCTATACACAATGGAGTACTATGCAGCAATAAAAAATGACAAAATCATAGAATTTGCAGGGAAATGGATGGCACTAGAGCAGATTATGCTTAGTGAAGCTAGTCAATCCCTAAAAAACAAATACCAAATGTCTTCTTTGATATAATGAGAGCAACTATGAACAGAGCAAGGAGGAAGAGCAGGAAGAAAAGACTAACATTTAACAGAGTCATGAGATGGGAGGGAAAGGGAGAGAAAAGGGAAATTGCATGGAAATGAAGGGAGACCCTCATTGCTATACAAAATTACATATAAGAGGTTGTGAGGGGAATGGGAAAATAAACAAGGAGAGTAATGAATTACAGTAGATGGGGTAGAGAGAGAAGAATGGAGGGGAGGGGAGGGGAGGGGGGATAGTAGGGGATAGGAAAGTTAGCAGAATACAACAATTACTAATTGGGCATTATGTAAAATTGTGGATGTATAACCGACGTGATTCTGCAATCTGCATTTGGGGTAAAATTGGGAGTTCATAACCCACTTCAATCTAATGTATGAAATATGATATGTCAAGAGCTTTGTAATGTTGTGAACAACCAATAAAAAAATAAAAAATTAAAAAAAAAGAACATTTATGCCCCCCCCAAAAAAATAAATAAAATAAAATCCATGTATAGATTGCTCATGAAAAAAAATAAAAAAAAAATAAAAATAAAAACTGGAACAAGGCAGGGATGCCCTCTTTCACCACTTCTACTTATTGTAGTTCTTGAAACACTGGCCAGAGCAATTACACAGGTAAAAGAAATTAAAGGGATACAGATAGGAAAAGAAGAACTCAAACTTACTATTTGCTAACAATATGATTCTATACCTAGAAGATCCAAAAAATTCTACCAGAAAACTTCTAGAACTAATAAATGAATTCAGCAAAGTAGCAGGATAAAAAATCAAAATCCATAAGTCAAAGGCATTTCTGTACATCAATGACAAATCCTCTGAAAGAGAAACTAGGAAAACCACCCCATTTATAATACCACAGAAAAATAAAATACTTGGAAATCAACAAAAGAGGCGAAAGACCTCTACAATAAAAAAACCACAGAACGCTAAAGAAAGAAATTAAAAAGACCTTAGAAGATGGAAAGGTCTCCCTTGTTCTTGGATAGGCAGAATTAATATTGTCAAATGGTCATAATTCCAAAAGCATTATACAGATTTAATGCAATTCCAATAAAAATCTCAATGACATTCCTCATAGAAATAGAAAAAGCAATCATGAAATTCATCTGGAAAAATAAGAGACCCAGAATAGCCAAAGCAATCCTTAGCAGAAGAGTAAAGCAGGTGGCATCACAATACTAGACCTTAAACTATACTACAGAGCAGTAGTGACAAAAATGGCATGGTATTGGCACCAAAATAGACTAGTAGACCAATGGTACAGAATAGAGGACACAGAGACTAACCCATATAAATACAGTTATTTCATATCAGACAAAGGCATCAAAAACATTTGCAGGTAAAAGGATGGAGTTGGGGAATATTATGCTAAGAAATATTAGAAAAAATAGCCTCTTCAACAAATGGTGCTGGGAAAACTGAAGATCCATATGCAGCAAAATGAAATTAAGTCCCTACCTCTCACGATGCACAAAACTCAATTCAAAGTATATCAAGGACCTAGGAATTAAACCAGAGACCTTGCACCTAATAGAAGAAAAAGTAGGCCCAAATCTCCATCGTGTCGGATTAGGCCCTGACCTCCTTAACAAGACTCCTAAACACAAGAAACAAAATCAAGAATCAGTGGGGCTGGGGTGGTGGCTCAGTGGTGAGCGCTTGCCTCGAATGTGTGAGGCCCTGGGTTTGATGCTCAGCACCACATATAAATAAAAAATAAAAGTCCATCAACAACTAAAATGAGTAAAATAAATAAACTTTAAAAAAGAATCAATAAATGGTACAGATTCAAACTAAAAAGCTTCTTCTCAGCAAAAGAAACAATCAGTGACATGAATAGAGAGTCAACAGAATGGGAGCAAATCTTTACCACAGCACATCAGATAGAGCACTCATCTCTAGGGTATATAAAGAACTCAAAAACCTCAACACCAAAAATACAAATAACCCAATCCATAAATGGGCCAAGGACCTGAACAGACCCATCTCAGAAGAGGATATACAATCAATCAACAAATATATGAAGAAATGTTCAACATCCCTAGCAATTAGAGAAATTCAAATCAAAACCACTCTAAGGTTTCATCTCACTCCAGTCAGAAGGCAGCTGTTAAGAATACAGACAACAATAAGTGCTGGCGAGGATGTGGGGGAAAGGCACACTCATACATTGCTGATGGAACTGCAAATTGGTGCAGCCAATATGGAAAGCAGTATGGAGATTCCTTGGAAAACTGGGAATGGAACCACCATTTGACCCAGCTATCCCACTCCTCAGTTTATACCCAAAGGACTTAAAAACAGCCTACTACAGGGACACAGCCACATCCATGTTTATAGCAGCACAATTCACAATAGCTAAATTGTGGAGCCAACCTAGATGCCCTTCAGTAGATGAATGGATAAAGAAACTGTGGTATATATACACAGTGGAATATTACTCAGCATTAAAAGAGAATAAAATCATGGCATTTGCAGGTCAATGGATGGAGTTGGGGAATATTATGCTAAGTGAAGTAAGCCAGTCCCCCAAATCCAAATTTGAATGTTTTCTCTGATATGTGGATGGTGATGCATAATGGGGATAGCGGGGAGCATGGGAGGAATGGAGGGACTCTAGAGAGGGCAAAGGGGAGAGAGGGGAAGGGAGGGGGCATTGGGGTGAGGAAGATGGTGGAATGAGATGGACATCATTACCCTAAGGACATGTGTGAAGATATGAATGGTGTGACTACTTTGTGTGCAACCAGAGACATGAAAAATTGTGCTCTACGTGTGTACTATGAATTGAAATGCATTCTGCTGTCATGTATAACAAATTAGAATAAACAAATAAACTTTTTTTTTTTTTTAAAAAAAAAAAAGGTGACTTTCTTCAACAGCTGCGGGATGGGGACCTGTGTGCAGGAGATTTCACCCACTGGAGGAGCAAGGGGCAGAGTTGGAATATGTCCTTTCTGTGCACAGGAATACAAAGGAGCTTTCAAAATATTTAGAGACCTCAATTTCTCGGAATGGAACCAAGCTTCTTGGACGGTTGCATAGGATTAACTGGAAAAGCACCTGACTTTGCCCCTTTCTCTTTCTGGTGGTGAGCTGCATGTGACGCTCCCTGGGGGAGGGTTCCCCAAGAGGAGGAGGCAGGTGGCGCAGGGCTGTGCCCTTGCTGCACTCTGAGCTCCGTTTTAATGTCTTAGTGACGTTGGCCTCCAGCGAGGTCTTCTTCGGGAATATGCTCCTGACCAAGAGCTTTGAGAAGAGCAGGGAGGGAAACTGAAAGAGTATTTTGGTGACACATGTAACTCTAGGGATTTTCATTGTGACTGTGTGTTGATGAGCCTTGGTTTAAGAAAAATCTGAGCAATTCAGCCGAGTATGAAAAGGAAATAAATATACAGGAAGTCTCACCACCCGAAGCTTTGTACAGAGTGTTCCAAAAGCTCCCAGTAAGATCATGATCATGTCTATAATTTTACAAAAAAGGAACCACACTACACTTTCAGATTGACAGATGCTTTCTTCATTTAGCACCATCGCTTGAAAATATTCCCGTCAGCAGCAGCACTTGTCTACATTATTCTTTCGGATGCTTCGGGGCACCCCAGCATATTGATGGACAGGCAAATGGTACAACCGTCGTCCATCTTCATGCATTTAGCTTTATGTTTCCCTGATTCCCAATCTAAACGAGATCCCCATCATTATTTTCTCTCTCAACACCTTGTCTTCTGCCATAACATTAAAAAGTTATATTGATGACAGTGTGTGCATTTCACGTCCCTGTCCCTGGTGTGGATCACAGGGCTCTACGGAAGCAGAGCTGTGACTGCTCTGTTCATTAGCAATGACCCAGAACAGAGCACAGTTTGGTATGTGGTGAACACTCAAAAACAGGTATTTTTTAAAAGCAGATATATTTTTATCAATAATGTCTAAATAAATGTTGCCAAATATAAAAAGCTGTACAGGGGCTGGGGATGTGGCTCAAGCGGTAACGTGCTTGCCTGGCATGCGCGGGGAGCTGGGTTCAGTCCTCAGCACCACATAAAAATAAAATAAAGATGTTGTGTCCACTGAAAACTGAAAAATAAATATTAAAAATTCTCTCTCTCTCTCTCTCTCTCTCTCTCTCTCTCTCAAAAAAAAAAAAAAAAAAAGCTGTACAAAGCATTAGTAAACAGGGAAGTTACACCTGAGGTGGCATCTGCACCAGGCCAGTGAAAGTGTGACCATTCACCCCCATTAAGTGTCAGAGGCACGTGTGACAAGGGGAGGGCACGTGCATCTAAACGGACAGGGGAGAAACACACCTGCCAATCAAAGAAAGGCCATGCGCTCCACTCCACAGTCCAGCCAGCTCCGCGCCTGCGTGCAGAGTGCCCAGAGAAACTCGGCACCTACGCACAGAAGCCACGTGTGCAGTCACCTACAGTGGCCCTGTCCAAACGCCCACCACAGGAGGACACACGACTCATGTGCTTTTGGATAACGGAAAACCGTGCAGCAGAGAGAATGATAACACAGCTGCATCCAGAGGAGGAATATCACCCCCAGGATGAACAGAAACAGCTTTGCAACTCTGTAATGATACGAGAGGGAGAAAGAAAGTCGGATAGATGGAGATGAGCCACATCAGGCCAAAGACAAAGAATCCAGTCTGTCAGGAAACAGAACAACAACATCACCTGCAAACGCTTCATGCCATAAAAATGGACTAAATAAAAAATATGAATTCATTAAAAGGAAATCTTGAAAATTATAAAACAATGAAAGAATGAGAAAGGATATTTCAAAGCTAAGAAGATGAAGATAACATCTTTATAGGACTAATAAAATTATAAACAGCAAGAATAAGACATCAGGAAGGAAATTAATATTGAAGATATGGCTTGAAAGAATCTCAACCACGGGGCTGGGGCTGGGGCTGGGGCTGGAGCTCAGGGGCAGAGCGCTTGCCTCGCACGTGTGAGGCCCTGGGTTCGATCCTCAACACCACATAAAAATAAATAGATTAATTAATTAAAATAAAGGTTTAGAAATAAATAAGAATCTCAACAACAACAGAGAACAGGACAGAGGGTTAGAACAGCTTGAGAAGGTGACAGCTTCCAAGACAAAGATGACCCAATACAAGGAGAACCGGTCAAGCCCCAGGGGAAGCCAGGTGGGTGGACGGGGGTGGGGGTGGTTCCCAGAACAGGACCCTTGTCTGATGGAAGGAAGACTGAATCTGCCACCAAAGGCCACAGTGTATCCCAGAAAACCACCTCCAAATCCTCCATGCTGGGACATGGCTTAGTTTGGCTTTTTAAATTCAATGATGGTGGGAAAATGCTTTAAGCATCCAGGTAGGAAAAGGGAATCAGCTACATTCGGAAAGAAATCAGGTGGACCCCAGGCTCCTCGCAGCGACAGGAGGCTAGAGACAGCAGATAAAACATTCCCGACTTTATGAAGGAAACAGAGTGGGATGCAGACTGTACCCAGCCGAGTTGTTGTTCAAGGATAAAAGCCTCAAATGTGGAAAAAACAAAGGGAGTACAGCCCCCTGAGCCTCTCCTAGGAAATGGCCCAACTATGAGAGGCAGCAACCCACACAGTCAGTCAAGATGAAGATCCGGGAGGGCCACGCGTGGGTGAGCCCAGAACTAGAGGGGCGCAGAAACTCAGGCCGTGGCAGGGTTGTGGAATGTGGCTGTCATAAACTCTGGGCATCCTGGGGCGGGGCGGAGCCGGGGAAGGCTGGGGGCCGTCGCTGAGCTCCCTGGCGACAGCCAGCCCGATGCCCATGCCAGCCCTGGGGACGGGCTTCAGAGGCAGACTCCTCTGGCTCACCCTTTGAGGAACTACTCTGTCTCTGTCTCTGTCTGTCTCGTGGGAAAGAACTCATCCAAAGTCCAGACATGTCCTGGGCTGCGCCCGAGGACAGCCTGGCAGGGTTAGAGCAGGACCCTGAGCTCCAGGTGGCTCATGGCAAGTCACCTCTCCGCCTCCTGCCTCTGCTTCCTCACCTGAAGGTGGAGAGGACAGCGGGGCCTGACCCACAGACCGTAGGAGGGCTGCATACTCGGGCCTGGGCAGCCTGGGAGAGGCTGGTCACCACCGCAGTGGTGTGCCTGCTTTTCTTCTGAGGAGCCAAGGACATTCAAAATAAATATGCTTTGTTTTTCAAAAGGCGCATGATCCTCTTACACGCTCATTTCCATCTGTGAGTCTGCCCACCCAGTGCCCACTGATGCAGTGCCCTTCTCTACATGAACAGGAAGTTCTAGAACAACGCTCACTGAAGGCTGCCATCAGTGTTTCAGAATTGCACACATTTCTTGCAATGGGCATGCGTTCTATAACGGTCATGTTTTTATGAAAACAATAAAGCTGTTAACAAGAGCAACCTGGGAAGACATGTCTTAGCAAATTACCAACGGACACTCAGGTGTGTCGGTTCTCTAAACCCCTTAGCAACACTGGCTTTGTTAGTTTTTTCTTCATTGAAATTTTTCTATTGAAAATTTCGTATTGACAATTTGGGAGTTTCTGTATGTTAGGAACAGTGATATTATATTTGTCACTTATGTTACATGGATTTTGCCACATTTACCTTATGTCTACACAAAGTTTTGCTGTATAAAAGTTTTAGTTTTCATATTTTTTCTTTATGGCTTTTGGGCATTACTTCATGTTTAAAAGATGTTTTAAATTTCAAATTAAAAATGTTTTCACCCAGGCTTGGAGTATAGTGTAACGTTACAGCATTTCCCTAATGTGGCATGATCTCCAGCATAATAAAAATTTTTAAAAAACTAAATTATATTTTACCCACATTTATCATTTTATATTTAAATGGCTCATGCTTATAAAATTTATTGTTGGGAAAGAGTAAGTATCTCAATTACAGTTTTTTAATGATCCAACCCCTGCCCCCACTATCTTGTTGAAATGCCGAATATCATCTGAGAAGTTTCTGTACGTAGATGGACCTAGTATCCAGCTCATCTTTTAAATCCATCTGAATGTTCATTGCTGCACCCACGCCATACTGTCTTAATTATTAAGCCTTTATAAAACATTCTGTATGTGGCAAGACAAGTTCTCTATTATAATTATTCAAAAGAAATAAGTATCCAGGCATTAATAGCAAATCTCCCAATCCCAATCAGGAAGAATCTCTGCATTTATTCAAATTTTCTTCTGCTACTCAATCAACCTGTGTCTGCTCCTCCTGTGAGTGTTACATAGTTCTTACTAGAATCAGTGAGAGTGACACAGAGAATGGACTTTAAAATCGACTTCTTATCACCACCACTGTGGTCAGTGCACAGGAATTACCAGGGGACGGCGGAGGTCTCCGGTTGCAGGAGACGGAGGTAGGATCAGAACCGACCTGGGAAATAATGTCTAGCACTAACAGTTTTCTGGGTCATCTTCCTGCTCTGTTTCTCCTTCACGCACTTCTGCGGCCTTAGGAGAACACTCACCTCTCTGCAAAACGTCCTTTCAATGTCATCCAAGGAGCAGTTGTCCCAGATGCTGTCAGAAGCCACGAAGCTGGGCAAGTGCTCCCTCCTGGAGAGCTTAGCTTGTTGATTCTCACGCGGGATCTCTGATAGAAAAGAGCGAATGAAAAGCTTTAGTTTATTCACATTGTCATTTAAACATTATTTAAAGTACATTTAAACATTATTTCCTTTTCATCATCGCCTGTTTGATAAGAGTAAGACTTGAATAAACAAAGAAAATGATGAGCCATCTAATAAACTGTATTGAAATAGCTGGATGAACTGTTTAGAAAAAAAGTCAGTCTTCCACAGGCTACTCTAGGACCAGTTCTAGACAGAGTGAAATGCACACTGAGCAGAGTAATAAAACCACAAATGTAGTAGAAGAAAATTATGATGACAGTTACATAATATATAACCTTTGTGTGAAGACTTTCCAAAGAAATCATTAAACCAGAAATCATTTAAATAATGGATAGGTCTGACAATATAAATATTTAATTTTTGTTTGGTTAAAAATTCACACAAATAACAGTGAAAAAATTGAGTGGGGAAAAGCTATTGTTAATATACATGAGAAATATAGGTCAATTTTCATAAAATATGTTTCTTTTATGAATCAATAAGATAAATATAAATATTCAATAGATTATCTGTCTCTAACTCACTTCAAAAGAACTAGAAAAAAATCCAGTAACTGTATGAGAAGTGCCCAAACTTTTAAAGTTTTTAAAATCTAATTAAACCAGTTGGTATTTTTTCCTGCTTTTCAAATAGGCAAGGATGAAGGGCTGATAAGGACCAGTTCTGCTGAGTGCGCCCAGCACCCTCAAACCCTTCCCCATACCCTGGGCAAGTGGGGTAACGGCACAGGTGACCAACCTTACACGGGCCAGGTCACCCTGCACTACTTATAAGGGGAAAGAACGGAAACAGTCCAGATGCCCAGCAAAGGGGGCAAGTTGTGTGAAGTCGTGGCTCACGGAGCCTGGAGCCTGTGTAAGGGCACACGGTCGCCGGCCCCCAGGACGCAGGGCTAATTCGTGACCGCAGAGCTTCTCTGTGCTGCCTACTGTGTCACGATGGGAAAAAAGACAATTTTCCATCCACACCTCTATGGAGGTGTCAGGAAACAGAACCCAGGGCACGCATGCCGGAAGGATGCAGAGGTGGGGCTCAGGAGGCAGGATTTCAGGGGATTGTCATCTTGTGGTTTTGTATTTTCTGACTCTTGTCAAACAAGTGTGTGTTACTTTTATGATAAAAAAAAAGAATAAAGTAAATCTAAAATATAGCCATTTTCTTCCTCAGAGTCGACTGCAAAGAATCACAAATGGTTTCCCAGATTTATTTCCTAAAATGTCTGCATTCAGCCCACTCCATCCAGCTGCCGCTAGGTCTGCCCGTCACTGGGACTCTATCTCCAGCTCCAAAAAAAGCCAAAAACAAAGAAAGCCAGCCTCCCGCAGCGGGGCCCTCCGGGTGGCCTCCTGGGCTCAGGGCTGCTCTTCGCAGGCGGCAGTGGACAGGGTCCTCAGGATGGGGGGTCCCAGCCCCCAAGCCGCAGCACCCCTGGCCCAGCTCACCCGGCTGCCCGGCTGCCTGGCCCTTCATCCTGTTGTCACTCCACTTGTGATTCACAGGGACGGGGACACACGGACACACGGACACATGGACGGACGGACGGACGGACGGGCAGCCTGTCATCTGGGAACTCGCCCTGGCCGGCAGGACCCCAGTGCAGCCTCGTCCTTCCTGCCACCCTCTGGCTCCCCGACACTCTTTCTGAAGGACTTTTTCCAGTGCTGGGGGTGGAAGCAGGACCTTCCATGCGCCAGGCCAGAGCCCGACCACCTTGCGGAAGGATCCCCGTCGGTTCGAACAGAATAAAGAAGTCTTTAGTGGCTGAGCTCTGGTCTAGGTGTGGTGAAGGGAAGCCGCCCGAGTCACCTCCTCATGTGCCCAGACAGAGATAGTAGAAAACACCGTTCCACGTCCAGAAAAGTCGAAGGTAAGGCATGCTGCCACCAGAGACCACCCCACAGAGCTGAGGACAGCACCGAATCCCTGCACAGCGCCTGGCAGATGGACCTTACAGGACATTTCCTCCCCAAATGAATATACAGAGCAGGTTTCATCCCGTGGCTTACCGTTCACGGCAGGACTTCGTATAAGAGCCAGGAATCACATACCGGAAACTTTAATATGTTGATTTCTATTTGTCAATTGTATCTCAATAAAGCTGCAAATAAATCATTGTAGAAATGCAGACTAAACTAAAAGGAATGAAGAGAATAAAACAGAAATAGAAAGTGAAATAAAGACTGTCAAGTAAAGAAAAAGAAAGGAGGAAGGAGGGAGGAGGGAGGAGGAGGATGGAGGAAGGAGGGATGAAGGAGGAGGAAGAAGGGATGGAGGAGGAGGAGGAAGGGAGGAGGAGGAAGGAGGTAGGAAGGAGGAGGAAGAAGGGAGGAGGAGGAAGGAGGGAGGAAGGAGGAGGAAGAAGGGAGGAGGAGGAAGGAGGGAGGAAGAAGGGAGAATGAGGAAGGATGGAGGAGGAAGAAGGAGGGAGGAGGAAAAAGGAGGGAGGAGGAAAAAGGAGGGAGGAGGAGGGAGGAGGGAGGAAGGAGGGAGGAGGAGGAAGGAGAGAGAAGGAGGAAGGAAGGAGGGAGAAGGAGGGAGGAGGAGGAAGGGGGGAGGAAGGAGGAAGGAAGGAGGAGGGAGGAAGGAGGAGGAAGGAGGGAGGAGGAGGAAGGAGGAAGGAGGAGGAAGGAGGGAGGAAGGAGGAAGGAGGAGGAAGGAGGAGGAGAAAGAGGGAGGAAGGAGGAGGAGGGAGGAGGAGAAAGAGGGAGGCAGGAGCGGGAAGACAGAGTGGAGACCCATGCACTAGGAATCATGCAGAAGACGGTCAGACACGGGTGGAACAAATACTAAAATTTACAGTTAAAACATCTTTCCTGAAATACGAGAGACCCAAGTCCACACATTTAAACTGTACACAACGCACTCAGGAGATCAATCAGTCTGCTGGTATTATGGCATATTCTAGAATAAATTTTTAGGGTTTAAAAATCTCTTAACATCCAGGCAAAAAAAAATCAAGTTACAAATAGGGACATAAAATCAGACTGTCACCAAGCTTTTCTTCAGCTAAACGTTATGCCGTTATGCAGGCAATGGGAGAAAAAAGACATTTAAGACGCTTAGGAAAAACTGGAGTCAAGGATTCTACATCCGGAAAAGCTGATTTTTCAAGTGTTAAGGCCACAAACTTAGGAACAAGTAAGAAATCAGAGAATATTGTTTTCATGAGCATTTCCCAAGGAACCTACCAGAAAACAAGGAATACACAAACCGGGAAGGGAAACGACAAGCCCAGGAAGGCAGAGCGCTGAGCTAATGCGCTGGGTGAAGGCCCCTTCCCTGGACGGTGCAATCCTGTGACACGGGTCAGCAGGACAGCAAGACCTGCTCCTGAGCCACTTGAGCAGAAAGAACTGGAAGGTGAGTCACCTGGGAAGGGCTCCAGGGCGGCCCAGGGGCCTGTCTGTTCCTCGGCTCTGCCCAGGGCGAGCTAGTAAGGGGGAATTCACACAGCCCACCCATGTGCAGGTAAAGTGCTTCCACACGCCACAGCACAGAGGCCTGCAGACCCCAGGAGGGGCACAGCGTGGGGCTGAGGACTCTGAAGAGACAGGACCCTGGCGGACGCTGAGCCGCTGGTCACAATGCTCCCTTCCCGCTTCTTGCCGGGAGCAGGCCCGGGCCAGACAGAGCCTCAGTCGGGAGCTGAAGTGTGATGTGCCCACACCCCAGTCTCCTGCTTCTTTAAGTTAAAACATCCACCAAAATGGCTTGCCGCTGAAGGTCTGGATTCTACCTATAAATGTTGTAGAAGTAGCCAGTGGGAAAACCAGTGTGGAAGGGTATTTTCAGATGACCCCTGCCCAGGCTGTAGAAGAAGACTAATGAGAACAGGTGCATGCCAGGACTACGCCAGGGACAGGGCAGCAGGAGAAACTTGAGCTAGAGCCGTGGGAACAGGAACCTGCAGGAGAATGACTGGAGACACAGCTTACATCGGATCAAACCGAACATGCCATTCTGCTCTGCATCTTCATTTTATGTATCATTAATAAAGAAAGCCTGCTGCCAATTAGCGACGAAATGCAGGAACAGAGCAAGAGAGATTTCCGTAGTGAAACTGAGACTATATTATAGAACTGACCCTCTTATGACACCTCATGAAATTAGTGTCTCAGAACAGTAAAAATCAGCAAAAAAAAAAAAACAACAAACAAAAAAAAAAACCTACACTTAATATAGGCAGCCAGAAAGTTATGCTCCCAATTACAGGGGGCAGGGGTCAGCTCATATCAACCAACTCTCCCAGCAGGTAACAATGATAAACTCTGGGCAAAATATGAACAAAACCACCGGGAGGCCCTGGGCACAGCCACCAGTTGGAGCCCACTCTGGGAAGATGGGATCAGGGCAGCAAGTGTGCGGTGGTTTGGCTGCGAGGGCCGCCCTGGCTGGAAACAGGCCGAGGGCCTAGAGCTGCATGTGAACCCCAAGATCTCGGATCAGCAATCAGAAAGCAGCTCCGGCTGCCAGGGCAGGGGGAGGGAGGGAAGTGCCAAGGAAGAGAGCCCAGGAGGCCTCCGACGCCTGTGGACACACGGTCGCTGCCACCTCTGCCGGTGGATGGGCAGGCAGCGCTGAGCTGCCCGGCTAAGGAGGGGACAACACATGGCAGGCATCGCCCCCAGGAGGAGCTCGGGGCTGCAGGCAGCCAGGGTGGCCAGCGGTCAGGCAGAACTTGGTCCCCACAGGAGCACCATGTGCAGAGAGCACATGGCCTCTGCAAGGCGATCAACAGACCAAACCTGAGCGGACACAGATGTTGGAATTAGCAGACAAAAATTTTAGAGCATTTTAATGTTCTTAGAATTTTAAAGTAACGGTGTCTGGGAATCTGTGCTCCTGATGAACGCAGACGAAGACCTCGGGGAGCCAGGGTGCCACAGCCGCACACTGCGAGTGGCTGCGCAGGACACAGCACAGCACAGCAGCACAGCCAGGGGCAGGAGGGCCGCACTGGGAGGTGCTGGGAAAGTCCTGCGCCTCCCAGAAGCCTCCATTATCTGAGGGCGGACTCGGGTTGACAGAAGGTGCATATCGTGAACCGTAAAGGACGCTTGATGATGAATGAAAGGCGTCAATAGAAGAAGTAATGCAGAATAGGAAGCGCTCGGTTCACCCAAACTTTTTGAAATTAACCCAAACTCTTTAGGAAAAAAGGCAGGGGCTGGATTATGCCAGAGAGAAGTGGCAGAACACAGAGAAGGAGAGAGCCCACCTTGGAAGAAATGTAAGTAAAGATAAAAATACAAGCCAGGCTCGGTGGCGCACGACTGTCATCCCAGCGCCTCAGGAGGCTGAGGCAGGAGGATCCTGAGTTCAAAGCCAGCCTCAGCTGGCGCTACTCAAAATAAAAAAATACAAGGGCCGGGGATGTGGCTCAGTGGTAGAGCACGCTTGGGTTAAATCTCTAGTACTCTCCCCCACCCCACCCCCCAAAAAAGAAAGATACAGAACTTCTTCCTGAGATCCGAATTCGGTGAGACAGAGCTCAATGGCGAGACAGAAACACAACACGAGGAGAGGGGCCCGGCAGTGGGCCTGAGGAAGACCAGAGCCGCCAGTGCACCAGGAACAACAGGAACAGAATAGACACGGGCGGAGCCACAGTAGAGATGAAGACTGAAGTGATCCAGTGGCTACAGAGGAGGAGGAGTGGAAAGATGTGGGCAGCAGGACAGCCTGTGCCCAGAAGGTCACAGTCCAACAAATAAAGACTCATCCAAAGACATATTGCTTGAAGAAATCAAAATGAAGAGAGAATCAACTTTACACACTAAAAGCGCCCTGTGTTCTAGCAGGCCACACCGAGGGCAGGCGCTGAGGCCTCCCTGGCCATGCTGCTGAGGTTCAGGGTTGAAAGCTGTTTGGGCAGCTGGCAGAGAAAGCCCGTCACCAGCCAGGGGACACACAGCCCCAGCAGGCCACAGACCAAAGTCCCTGACATTGTGAAAGGGAAAAGTGTAACCTGGGGGTATTGGGTGTGCGTGTGTGTGTGTACGCGCACGCGCACACACACACACACACACACGCATGCTGAGGCACTGGGGGGGAATCGGGCCTCACAGGTGTTAGGCCAGTGCTCAACCCCTGAGCCACACCCCAGCCCTTTCTATTTCAACGTGACGCAGGGTCTCACTAAGTGAGACTAAGAGGCTAGCCTTGGATCGGGATCCTCCTGCCTCAGCCTCCCGAGGAGCTGGGATCTCAGCATGTGCCCCATGTGAACACTGTGTTTGTCATTTCCTTGTGTTTCGTTGCGATTTCTAACTCTCCTGATCCACTAAGGTGAGAGATAAATTCTTATGTAAAAGAGCGTCGACCTGACCCCGTTTTCACAATGGAGCACTCTTTCCTGCCTCCCATCGACTGCACTCTCAGGAGGGCACTCTGGGCAGCAGACGGGTTTGGTGGCTAATTTCAATCTTTCACTCATCGGCACTAGTTCCGGCCTCACAGGGCCAGGGGGCTATGACGAGATGGCTGGCACGGTGGCTGCACGGTCGAGCGCTGGAGGCCTGTGGTCAGCACGCCCCGTGAGCTGGGCCAGCACACCAGGCTGACACGACCCACCGGTGAGACAGGTCTGAGGGTCGCAGGAGGCGCTCAGGGAATATCTGCTGAAAGGAATTCAGTTGAGGCCAGACAGAGTGACCAATAGGCCTGTCACAGGTGATAAGCCCCTGAGGCAAGAAATCAGTGAAAAGAAACCAGATTCAGCCCAGGAAAATGACCAGCGGCCAGGAAGGGACAATAGCTGATTCATACCCTACAGAGCCACCTGACGGCTAGGGCACTTCAGCAGTGGGCTGGGCTGCAGGCTCTCAGAGGGCAGGCGAGGTCACACATTTACCTGGCTTCACTGTAAATCACTCTGCCCTTTTGTATTGAGATTTTTCAAATTAAAGGAATATGTGTTCATAGTAGAAAAAAAAAAACTTTTGAAAATACAAAAGCCGCAGAAAGAAGAGCTAATACCGCTCAGAGGCAAACCACTTAAAGACCATCTGTGAGCTGGAGACGTTCCCAGCCCTGTGCGGATGCACGCACAAGCCCACGTCATCCCGACTCCTAGCTGCACCTTCCTCTACAGTGAGGCACTCAGCTATTCCCACACACACGGCTCCGCGGCTGTCTTTATAGATCATGCATTTTCCATATTTGAAAATATTTCCTCAGAAGAGATCACCAGAAAGTATTTAGTTATAACTATCATGCTAAAGCACACTGAAACCTCTTGCTATGTACTGAAAAAATCCTTACCTTGATTTCCCATAAAATATCTAAGGTTCAGGTCATTATTTATGCCAAGGTTCTTCAAAAAAACGTTGTAATCCACTGCAGTATCTTTGTCGATATCGTAGTGTTTTGAAAACCTGAAATACAAATGTTCTTTAGAAATCAGACACTCGGATACAACACATCTGAAATGAAGAAAGTGGTTCCTAAGGGTTCCTCTACAGGGGGGGGCAGTAATTTTAATGTCTGTTTCTGGCTACAGCCAGAATTTAGAAGTCAACCCTGGAAGCCTTACTGTCAGATTCCAAACAAGCAGCTCCTCTGAAGACCACAGCCGCAGCCTGGGCCTGGACACACAGTTTCCTGTGGGACAGCATCTAGGACTGGCAGGAGGGTGTGGGGCCATGCCCCACCCCTGGACTGCAGGCCCAGGGAGCTGGGCAGTGAGCCGGCTGGCACGACATTCCGTGACCAGGGAACCCAGAGCAGGAAGGGTGCCAAGGAGCGGATCACTTCAACAGAGAGAAACCGAGGGCCAAGGTGGCACGTGGTCTCAAAACAGGGAGCAGTGCTGGGGCGGGGGCAGGCTTTTTTTGAAATTTCTACGGTGTTTCCACGCGGCAAGGGAATTTTAAAACACGTAAACCACGGTCCACCCCTGAAATGCAGAGAGAAATGGGATGTGTGGATTTTTCAAAATGGATTTTCTATTATTCAAATCTGATGAATGTTTTTTTTCTAGATAATTTCTGGGTTATTACATTTCTAAAAAATTGACAGTTTTAAAATGTTTGATTATATTATCTCCATGTGTTAGTTTCCATAATTATCTAATTTCATGCTGCTTTCTAAAAATTTAGTAATCATTACTTAAAATATGTGCTACTTTTCTGTTTTCCAGATTGAACAGAGCACGGTGTTCCCTTCCGTGCCTGCTCGCCACCTTGCCGAGCCTACCTCTTGTGCTAATCAGACACCTATCTCGAGAGATGGCGGCTGCCAGGTGTCACCACAGCAACCCCCTCCACAGCCCCTTTCCTCCTCAGCCTCCATCTCGCAGACACAGGCTGTGAGCTCCAGCCCCGGAAGGAGGGTCCGTGGCCCCCTGAGTCCTGCCCTGGGCGAGGAGCTCCCGCCAGCCCGCCAGGCTGTGGAAGCGCAACCTGACCTGGGCATCCGCGCATCTGCTCAGTCACAGGACACAGAACCCCGTGGGAACGTGTCCTGCAGGCCAGCCCTGGCCATGGAAGCCTCAGCCCTGCTCAAGAAGCGGCGTCCGCACAGCTTTTCACAAGAAAGCACAGAAGATGGAACCACTCCTGAGACGCCAGCACGGGGGCCACTGGCCAGGACCTGAGCTCTGGGCTCAGCGGGCAAGCCGCCTCGTGGAGTGGCCAGATGGAGGAGGAGGAAGGCCCCGGTGAGCCACAGCCTCTCCAGCCTGGGCCCCTGGGTGCAGAGCCTTAGGCTTAGCACAAGGTCTCCAGAGCAGCTGACCTTTAGGATTGCTCCTCTCTGCTCACAAACCTCTTTGCGGAGACTCAAATACTCTGGCCTGGAGGGCAGTGAAGGGCAGGATGGGGTGGGGTGGGGAAGGAAAGCAAAGTCTGATGGGTTTTGAGATAGTCCTGGGTAGGTGTAAAGCTGGGTGGTCGGTCCATCTCTGGCCTCTTGTTTTACACGGGCTGGACAGTATTCTGCAGCTAAAAGGAGCCATCCCTTAGGGGCATTGGATGTTTACAATCATGACATGGTCCCCACGAAGGAAGCACCCCCTGTGAGCAGGCAGATCCCAGCACTCCACGCACCCTGCAAAGCCCCCTTGGTCCCCACCCTGGCAGACGAGCTTCTTGGCACCCAATCGTAAAAGAAAATCGAGTTCCAGGGGCCCAGGAGTGTCCTGCGGTCCTTGAACTAGGGAACAGAAAGCACAGGCTGACCCCATGTGGGTCAGACGTCAAAGCCTGGCCATCCCCAGCACGCGAGCGCCCAACCTGCAGCTTCAAAAGGAAGCCGCTAGATAAAAGGATTCAAGAATGCCTTGTTTCTTGCTCCAAAATTAAAAAGACAAAGTTAATACGGAAGCAGCAGCGTCTTGAGGAAGAAGTGCATTGTCGAGCTTCAATAAGGCGAGCATTAAAGCAATTGAAGAACCGCTCCTTTCAGTCTCCGAGCTCTCGGTCTATTGTGTGAAGTTTCTCAAGCCTTATCGTGAAAACAGCATTGTTTTGAGGCTTAAAAAAATCTCAAATAAAAATTTGTAGAGTTCTTTATTATTCAATACTTAAGAGATGGGGAAACAGACAGTAACATTTTTTATAGATTTACTAGGTTGGAGACTGCGGTGCCAAACACAAGGTTTATTGTCAAATAAAACACTGCTTTGTTTTTTGATTGCCTGTTTTAGAAGAGTGCTGTTCTGTTCTATAATTGCATGCACAAAATTATTTAATTTGTTTTGTTTGGATCTTATTCTGGGCACTTTCCCAGCCGGAAAGGATGTAAAAATTAAAACATCTATTATGTCTTTTATAATATGAGGTGGGTTATAAAGCGGGAAAAAGAAGAAAAAGCCTTCACAGGAGTGGGAAAGACCTGTTTTTCTAAAGCCTCCTCGCTGCTCGCCCTGCAGTGTCTGTGCCCAGGGCAATGCCCCTTCCGCTGCCTTGCCCTGGGGGCGGATCGCTCCACTTCCAGCATGGACCCTGTCTTTGTGAGGCTTCCTGAGGCTGCTCTGGAGTGACATCGGCCAGCTTTAATGACAGCTCGTGTCACAGTCCCCGCTGAGATAATATGCTCCCTCCTGTTGCAAACTGCCTGGAGGGCCGTCGCCTGGGCCTGGGTAGCAGGGAGCCCACACACTAGGCTTCCCTCCTCTAGGAATACACTGATGGTAAAGCCTAAGCACGGGCACTGTGAGGTCTCCAACAGCAACTGGTGATAAAATAGGACGGACAAAATGGCACACTGTGATGGAAGTTATTTCAAATGTAAGAATTATTTCTGGAATTTTCCATTCAACATTTTTGGACTGTGGTAGCTAAAACCACCGGAAGGGCAGCACCCAGGAAAGGCAGGAAGAGGGTGCCTTCCCAGCGGGGCTCTCACAGATAAGCCAGGCCAGGCCACCCTCCACCAGCACAGAAGCCCTCTGGCTTCCTCTGAAGGACCCGGAGTCCACCGGAGGTCCAAACGCACTCCCACGGGCGCTGCACAAGTCGGGAGCAGGTGGTGTGGCTCTGACACGGTGCTATGCCCACTCCCTGCCACAGCCCACCCAGCCACCGTCCTGCAAGGACGATGACGTTTCTGCCATGACATCCAGAGGGAGAGCCATCAGGGGCAGCTGCTGCTTCTCCTCCTGACTTGGGGCTTGGAGTGAGACCTAACTGTTCAGAGCAGAGTGACCACGGAGGGCATGGCGCCCCAGAGGGCAGGGAGGCGGCTGGGGAAGGAGCGGCCTGTCCCCCTGTTCCCACCTGCAGGCCCTGCCCCAGGGTGCTCCGGAGGGAGAACCAGCAGGTGTTGATCTGGGAAATTTGCAGGGAGCTTCAGGACCCAGTAGAAACACCCAGAGAGGAGGTGGGCGGGGCCCAGCCACAGTCAGCTGTGCGGACAGGTAGAGGTGTGTGTCCCAGCACCTCTACCTGCCCGCTGCGGCCTCACCTTTCGTATTCCTCATCCGTCATCTTCAAGCAGAAGGTCTCCAGAAGCCGCTTCAGCTCCTGTGGCTGAACCAGCCCTGTCTTGTTAACATCAATGAGCTTAAAGGCTTTGGTAATGGTTTTCATGTTCCAAAAAACCTATGTAGGAAAAGTGATTGGAGAAAAGTCAAAAGAGCCAGTGTTAAAAACCAAAATGGTAATAAAAAAGTGAACGTTTTTTAATACTTCTTGTAAAATAAAATGCTTTCAAAGATTCACAGTGGTAGGCATTGGAAAATGACATGTCTATGGAAAAAAGACACTTTGCATTTATTGAATGTTTTCAAGGCAATTTTCTCAGTAAATGGTCTTAGTTAAAAAAAAATAACTTTCTGATGTAAAGCAGTAAGTCTCATACACAATTCAGTCTCTTTTAAGGCAGTAGGAAAAATCTTTTTTGTTAATTGATGCTTCTAAACTATGTTCTGGCATAGATGGACTTGTAGGATTTTTAATTTTTCACAGCCATATGCAAACTATTTTTACTAGGACCTAGAAAATATAACTGTATAGTTCAACCCCTCTGAAATTTTTAAAGATATTACAGAAAAGTTTTATGGAGCCCTTCCCCAAATCTGGCAAATGATATGCACTGGGCACGTGACCGTGCATCTGGCCTAAGGGGCTGCAGAAAGGAGCGGCCTCTGTTCAGAGGGCAGCCTCCACCCGGGTACACCAGAGCCAGCCAGCTCTCGGGCACCCTGCCAGCCCACGAGGTTTTCACACTTTACCTGTTTGCTTATTCATTTTTGGCAGTGCTGGGGTCCAAACCAGGGCCTTGCTCATGCCAGGCAGCGCTCTTCCACTGAGCCACACCCCCTGCTTTCCTGCCCATTTGTAAAGAGGGAAACTGAGGTTCAGGGAGGCTCCATGAAGAGCCCACCCCCTGGCTGGGCAGCATGACGCTGCTGCAAACTCAAGTTTACCTTTACCCCACTACGCTGCCAGGGAGAGGAGACATGGAAACAGCGTTATGCCACTGCCTGCCACCACCCACCCCAGCCACCATCCTGGAAGGACGATGCCGTTCCTGCCAGGACCTCCAGAGGGAGAGCCTGCACACGTGACCACGCCCTTGCTCTAGTCCCTAGAGACCTCGGTCCCCTTGTGCCCAGGCAGTGTTAACCGTGAACGGTCGCTTTGTACCCTCCACACACTTTAGGGGACAGTGGGAAGGAGAGCCAACAGCAAAAGCCAGCCAGGGCTGCTGGCCTTCAGAGGAGAGCAGCTTCCAGCGGCCGGGAGCCTTCCTGTAGGGGCAGGGCAGTCCACACCAGCACTGCGGGCCTGCAGGCGGGGCGGGGGTGGATGTGGGGTGCTCTTAGGGCGGGGCACGGTGAGGAGCCAGGGGTAAGGCCAATCCAGACTCCACATCCCCTTGCTGGATCCAACCTGGCCCTCAGGGAGGAGTGCGGGGAGTGGCTTCAGGGTGACAGCTTTGCTCCCTTCTCACTCACACCCCGTTTCCTCCCCAGGCCTCCTCTGAATGTCCCCTGCTGTCGCTCTCACCAAACCTGCCAGCAAGAAAGCCCCTGCCGCTCCTCCCATGGGAAAGCCCCCTCAACATGAGGGACCAGAGCTGGTGGGGACAGTGGCCTCCTCCTGGAAGCCTGGGCCTGCACCCTGACGGCGCCTCTCCTTGCTCTAGTCCTGGAGACCTCGGGTCCCCTTGTGCCTAGGCGGTGTTAGCGCTGCACCGTCACTCTGTCCCCCACACACTCTGGGCATTCACAGGGTGAACCCCGACAGCTGCCTCTCAGCCCCTAGCTCCCGCCTGGCACCTTCACTCTGCAAGATGGCTCCTGGGCCTGGCCACCACCCTCTCCTCTCCAGCTTGCTCCAAGTGCCCAAAGCCGACCAACGGAGCCCCACCAGGCCCTGCCCCTGCTACTCCGCCTCCCCCCCCACCCCCGTCCTCACCTCCCCCAGAACCTGTATGAGCACTGTCCCTGCGTGCTCGCCCCTCCCCACCCTCCCACTCTCAGACCCCAACCCTGAGTAAACACAGTTCCCCAGCTTTCCAAGCCCCACCCAGATGGCTGATGTGGCTGGAGGGAAAACACGTCACCGAGCACTTCCCTGACCCTAGATGCGGACCACTGGCCCTGCCAGGACAGGGTGCTGGGTGACCATCCTCCACCACCACTGTTATGGGCCAGGCTACATGGGCAATGAGCAAACAGACTCCATTTTACCCGAGACTCCATATCATGTTAGAAATGCTTCTCCCATGGGAAAGCGCCGCCTCTGTGCCCATTAATAGTTACCTAGCAGAGCACACTTGGCAACACAAACAGCAATTCCTATTCGATGGAAAATTGTTCTCTTTGGTTTCCATTTTTCTGGGACAATGTACCTTGCAGAGACTGATTGTCTAGACGTTAGTAACCATTCTCATTGTCTAACGTGTACTGAACTAGGGTCATTTTGACTCCCTTCCCTTCTGCTTGCCTGCTGCTACGCCAACCTGCAGAGTCCTGTGGGAAATACCAGTGTACCCATTGCATTGCCCAGCCCAGCTTCCGTACCTGCTTGCTTACAGCTACGTAACCCCGATGTAGGTTATGCATTTAAATATCCTAAAATGCTCAAGCTCAGGGCTGTTCCTTGCAGAAACAATTATGGATCCTGTGGGGAGCAGTCGCTGGCTGGCTGGCTAAATAAAGACTCTTCAATTTGCACAAAACGGGGACTCAGTGTGTTTTCTGAGCACCTGCCCCACAACACCACAGTCCACACACCAGCTACACAGCTGTTCCTGGGCCACCCCACACCTTCCTCACTGTGGCCTTAACCCCCCGCTTTCTCATCCTGCCCCTTCCTCTCCACTGACTGGCCTGCTTCTTGCTTTATGGAGAAAACAGTGGGCAGGACACTCGTCTGTCTGCACTGTCCGTCTAACCCTTCCAACGTTGGCTCCAGAAGAGCAGAGCTTGCTCCCTGGTTGGTGCCCGAGTAGAGTCGACACTGTGGGCACTCAGGAAGTGACTGCTGCGGTGAGTGGGTGAACGCCCTCTTCCCACCTGCTGCAGGAAAAGCTGCAGGAAAAGCTGGGGAAGCGCCCAGACCAGGGTCTGCCCACCACGACTGCCCGCTGCATGAAATCATGATGACCATCAGCGTGAGAATGGCAATACTGCCATCACTGAGTGACTGTCCATCTGAATTCCCCACACACCTCTCTGCCCTTCCCACAACCTGAGCACCTCGGCTGGCCCTGCCAAAGGCAGACGGGGAAAGGCCCCAGCTGGACGGGGCCCACCCCTGCTTGTTCCCCTCCACCCAGCTGCTTGGACTAACAGGCGGCTTCAGCCACAGGGAGCACTTGCTCCCACCACCAAAGAAAAATCTCAGCACCCTGTCCACTGCCAAATCCGCTCTGCGTCTTGTGGGAGACGGAGGAGGACAGGAGACGGATACTTATTTAAAACCCCAAAGCAGCCCATATGGATCTCCAGCGCCAAGAGCCGAACAGCGGCAGACCTGGCGCGGCGCCCAAGCCCACCAGAGGTCCGTCTCCAAGTGCCTTATCATTGTCAGACTGAAGTTTGGCAGCTCGGGAAGAAAGGGGCTGCAGATGGCGAGGCTCACGCCAGGCAAGAGAGTGAGGGCTGTGGAGTGCAGGACAGGTCCACGCCCGGGCGGCGGGGCAGGAGGAATAAGGAGGCTGGCGGCCAGGAAGGGTGACCCTGCCCCGCCCATCCCTGGGCTCCAGCCACAGCCACGCTGAGCTCCTGGGGACTCACAGGCTCGGGGCTCTCCCCACTGGCCTCCCTCCTGCCTCCTCACTCTGCTCCGACTCTCCCTCCGGCACCAGGCCCGCTCCACCCCACTGGCACTCCTGATCTTCTCCCTGCACAGCGTCCTTCTGCCACACCAGGTCTCCGTCACAGGCCACCTGCTCACAGGGGCCAAGCACTCCTTCACCCCTTTGGGGCCAGGTGCTGCATTTTTCTTCCTGCACTAACCCGCACCTGGACCTTTCCCACGTTTCTCAGCTATTGAGACAGGACCTTGGGCCTGTCCGCTGCTCTCCCTCAGGCCTAGAGCTGCCTAGAGAGAGGGACTTCTGGGGGCTGGACATCCTCTACCTGCTGCCTGGACTGCCCTTCCCTGGTGCTGCCACTGGCCACCCTGGGGCAGGACTTGGTACCTTCTCTCCTGGCTTCCCTAATTACTTTCCCTGCTTGACCTTGACATCTTGGTTTATTGGGTCCTGACCTTGGTGACCAGTGCCCTCCCTGCCTGTCTCTGCCCCTCCTGTCTTCCCTGTCTCCACCTTCAGTCTGCCACCTTTGGGGAAGAGTGTTCACAGGCCAAATCCACTGGCAGAGAGGCCCGTGTTAGTTTTTCATTGCTGTGACCCAAACACCTGACCAGAAATTTTAGCGAGGAAAAGTTCATTTGGGGTTCATAGTTCCAGAGGCTCATCCCCCTCTGGGTCCAAGGTGAGGCAGAACATCATGGGGAAGGGTGTGGCAAGAGCACTGCTCAGCTCTTGGGCGCCCGAAGCAGAGAGATAAAGGGAGGAAGGGGCTGCAGGGACCATGACCCCTCTCGGAAATCCTGAGATGGTGATGCATCAAACTGTGAGACCCGGAAATCAAAAGATGCCAGTAACATGGAGGGTCTACCCAGGCAAGCTGCTGGCCGTGGAGACAGCCAGCCCGAGACAGTGGCCACGGGATTATGCACAGCAGCAGCAGCAAGGCCCAAGGGGCGGGCCTCCCCAGCCCCGTGGAGAGCACTTACAGGCAGCCCTGTGTCCTAGAAGCTGCACAGAGACTGTGGGACCTGTGTGCCTGCTGGGTCTCAGTGTCGTTTTGGCCCTCCCTTCTTCCTATGCCCCATTCCTCCCTTTGGGGATGGAGTGTTTACTTCGAGCTACTGTATCTTGGGTATATGTAAGATGCTTTTGATATGTACACCACCTGCCCCTCTTCTTCAGTCACATCCACCTGCCCACAGCGACCACCCAGTCAGCCCATTCCAACTAGGAGGGATGATGATTAGGCTGCAGCTCTCACAACCCAATCGCTTCGCCTCTGAACACCCCTGCATTAACAGGGCTCTCGGGACACCTCACATCCAAACCAGCACAGGGGCTGGCGCACAGTTGACAGAGGGCCACTGTTTCTTGTTTCTTGTTTCTTCCAAGTCCAATGTGTGTCTCAGAGAAGAAAACCGGTCTCACTCTGTGACTGCCCAGAGGGCAGCCTGAGAGAGCTGACGCCGTCACCTGGCATCAGCACCTGTGGTGACCTAGCCATCCTATCCAGGTGCGATAGACCACTGCCCACACCTGATTTTGTACACCTGCAAGCTAAGAATGGGTTTGACATTTTTAACTGACATGTGAAAGTTATGGGAGTTTCGGATTTCAGTATCTGTAAATAGATTTTATTGGCATGCGGCCACACCCCCTCATTTACATATTGCCCGGGGAACTTTCCCCTCCCAGGGCAGAGTGGGGCGCTGAACAGACCCTCGCAGCAGAGACCAAGCTGCTTGGCCCTTTAGAGCAGGTTCACTGGCCCATGTTGTCCCCCCTCCCACAGGTGTCTGAGTGGGTGGGGACATTTCCAGGGAGATTCTGTGCACAAACACAAGGAAGAGCACTGAGGATCTAAAGAGAACTCCCAATGATAACTAGTTATGACGTTAAATTAAATGTGCAGAGCCAGGAAATCAGCCAGGCTTCCTAAAGAAGCTGCCGCAGTGTTTCCCTACTGACTGCCTTTCCCTCCTGGCCCCGCCCCAGCAGTCCCCTCTCTGGACCCTGCCAGTGCTGGGCTGGAGTGGGCGCTCCCTGGCCTGTCTCCCACTGCACTCGATCTTGCCCCACTTCCCCCCTGTGCCACACCTGATCCTCCCTATAACCTGGCCCCACCCTCCCCACCGAGCCCTCACCGCAGCCCCTGGAAGCCCTGCAGGATCTGACCCTCTCCAACCCTTGGAACCATGATCTGGGAAGATGCTCCAGCTGGGGAAAGAGGGATGAGGCCAGCCACCTAGAGAAGGGACCAGAGCAGGGACAGACCTAAACACCAGGTTCTTGGGTCAAGAGACCCAGGCCTGGCACAGCGGAGAGGGGTTTCAAGTTCTGAATGTACTTGGTGAACCAAAGCCCCGTCAGCTGACTCTTAAAGCGAGCAAAGGCCAGTTTCACACGGGTGAGAAGTGAAAGAAGTGACTTCTCAAATACAGATGGTCACTTTTTAAACCCAACAGGAGCAAATCTAAAACATTCCCCAAAGACTGATTGAGATGAAGGCAGAATCATAAATGCCACCACAGGAAGCGCTGGCCACCTGTCCTTGAACACTGCAGCTGGGCACGGACGTGCAGGCCTCCTCTCAGGCTCCGGCCTCCCTGTAAAGCCCAGGAGAACTCGTGGCTGCAGCCTCCCTCGGGCAACCCCTGTGCCAACCACTCCTTGCTCTCCCCCAGAGACCTGGACCACGCAGCTCAAAAAGAGGCTCTGGAAGCCCAGCTCACCCTATGATGCAGGGGAATCTTGGGAAAGCGACACAATTCCTCAAAACTTCAGTTCCTCACATGTGAAGTGGGAATGAATAAGAGCCCGGAACATGTCCGGTCAATGCTGCTGTCCTGGGGACCGCTGACTGGGTCAGCAGCTGAGCACAGTTCCAAACAACCCCGCACCCTGTCAGGGAACGGTAAGTGGCCGAACCGGCAGCACTGGACCCAGCCCCTCCTCCTCCCCACTGCCCCTCTGCCCAGCTGAGGGGACAGAGGCCAGACAGGGAGCAAGGTCTTGCATCAGGCAGGAGTCAGGGCCAAGAACAGGGCCTGGATCCAGGAGCAACTGCTGAGTAGAAGGACGGATGGATACACAATTGATGGATGGTTGAACAGGTGATGGATGATGAATGGATGATGGACAGATGGACAATGAGTGGAAGGACGAACTGATAGAGGATGGATGGATGGATGATGGTGGGTGGCTGGATGGACAGATGGATGAAGGATGGAAGGACGGATGGATGGTGGATGACGGATGGATGATGATGTGTAGATGGATGGGTGGGCAGAGGGGTGAACTTGAGGGAGGCCCAGAACTGCATAGGCAGTTGGGCAAGATGACAAAGGAGGAAGTCAGGGGCAGGTCCAGACAGTAAGAGAACAGAGTCCCCCAGTAAAGTCCTCGTGGACCTGAGGAGGGGACCCAGTCAGGCACACTTCATAACAGACTGACTGATGGATATTGGAGGGATGGGTATATAGCTAGGGAGATGGCGGTGGGTGGATTGGATACACAGAGGGATGACGGGATGGATGGACAGATAGATGGACGGGGGTGGACGAATGGGTGATGGATGCCGTGATTGCAGCATTCACAGGGAAGAAGGGGAGGTAAGCCAGGAAAGCCCTTGTATAGCAGGACAGGTACCTGCAGCAAGGTCAGGTAGGCATCTCATTTCCCTGTGGACTCTGATCTGCTTTGTGCCTTGCCGGTGGAGGAACCGAGAATCTGACAGCAGAGCGAATGGGGCCAATTAAAGCAGTTCTGCCAGCAAGGACAAGACGTGAATTTTCCATGCGTTGCAAAGACACCAAGAGAGGTAGAAAAAGTGAGTTTTCCTGTTCCCCAAGGGCTGCTCATAGGTGAGGGGACCTGGCAGCACAAGGATGTGAAGGAGGCCAGCTGGTGGGGGAGTGAGGAGGCCCAGACAGGGCTAAGTCGGAGCCCACCCTTCTCATCAGGAAACCAGAGTTCGGAGGCCGCAGGCACTGTCCCCATAAGCCCTTGTGTGCTGGGAGACAGTGGACTTCACCTGCTGCCCCCCCCCCCCCCGCTCTCTGCCCACCTCCCCACAGGCCCCAGATCTTGCAGAAGGAGGCAGGATCAGGAGAGGAGGCCTAGCCACACCCCGGCGGGCGGGCTCCAGAGCTGATCCAGGCTTCAAGCTGGCCTGTCCTGGGCTGGCCTCCACCTGCATGTGACAGGAAGCCTGAGACCTGCCTGAGCCCTCCCTGAGGTCACGTGAGGTGAGCGGCATGGGGAGGAAGATCACGGGTCCCCACTGGGCTCGGTGGCTCAATAAACCGCCCGTGGTGCGCGTTATCCTCACTCCGTGGTTCTTTGTTTAAAATTCTTTTCATAGCACTTGGAGCTACAGGAAGGAACGCTGGAGCCCAAAGAAATGGGAAGAGTTCTCAGCCGAGGTGGGAGGCTTCTCCAAGCCGCAGTGAAGCGGCAAACTCACTCCCACCGCGCCGTCTCCTCCGGTGCCCACCTAGCCGCTGCCTGTCCACTGCCTCTTCTGGGCCCCCCTTTCCCTGCCTGGTTTCTGACAGAGCACCCCCACACACACCGGCCTGCAGACGGTGCCCTGGGAAGGCCCGAGGAGAGCGGAAGAGTGGGGCGGGCCCTGCTGTCGGTCTGGCACCTTCCTGTCTCCATCACAAAATCCATTTTACATTTAAGAAGTAAAAATCTTAAATGAAACCATGAAAAAGGATTTCTCTTACAATAAACACATCAATGCTCATTTTCCTTATTATTCTACTTTTGGCTATTTTGTATAAAATCTTTAATTAAAGTTTTTCTTTGAAATTGTCATTATCAACCCAGAAGAAAGAAGGGGGAAAAGAACAACACAGCTGTGCAGATATGGAGCACTATTCAGGACTAAATGAACTGGAACGAAATAAGTAGCTTGACTGCTATGTTCTTCGTGTTGGCTCGGTATTCTCAATAGCACAGTCTAACTTGTCACTTTATATCGATTCCATCTGTTTACACTCTGCAGAGTATTGGCTTCCTACCGTGAACATTTCCTATTTACCAGCTGGTAGAGATGAGCCAAACCAGATAGGAAAAAATTAGACCACATTCAGAACCTCATAAACACAGACTTTCGATTCGGGGACATGGGGGGAGCGTGGTGGCCGGGCACTGCTCACCTTTAACAAAGGCTTCGCTTCCTGGGAGCGCCCTCCCTGCTCTGGTGCTCTCCCCACAGGCCAAGGACTGTGCACTTATTCCTGAACATATGCACACCCTGTCTCCACCAGAAACTGAACAAGCTTCCATGAAAAGACATCCAACTGAGCTCCATGGGGAGGGAGAAGGGAGCCGGAAAAACCAACTAAAGGGACCCAAAAGGCAGAGTGGGAGGGTGGAGCAGGCCGAGGGGGGCCTGCCGTCGTCCACTCCAGAGGCCCGACAACCTCCCCCTGCACTCGATTTCATTTCCAAAATGCTGACTTCAAAGAGTGCTGGTGAGAGCCGCTGGCTGCCATGGAACTTGTGACACAGCCCTGAAGCAGCCCCAGCCTGCTACCAGGGGGCTCAGAAAGGGGGCCAGATGTGTAAGAACCTTCCTGCCTCCCCTCTCTTCCTCACCCACCCACACTCCCGGAGGCCAGCCGAGCCCAGGCACAGGTGAGGAGTACTGGCGCCCCGAGACCCAGACCCGGCTCACTCTGGGAGAGCCCCTCACCAGGAGGCACAAGTCGAGAAGGTCAAGGGTGCCACCCTGCCTGCCGCCCTGCCTGCTGCCCTGCCTGCCGCCCTGCCTGCCGCCCTGCCTGCCGCCCTGCCTGGCACCCTGCCTGCCACCCTGCCTGCCACCCTGCCTGGCACCTGCTCTTTGTTTGAACATCATGGGAGAAGGTCCTGCTTGGAGAAAGCCAGCAAATCCAAAAGGACTGCCCCAGGGAAGAGGAAAGTCTCTAAGACTGGACCAGTGGGAGTGGCACTTTACCAGGATCCCAGGAGGTCACAGGCCACCCAACCCAAGAACTAGATCAGAGTCACAGTAAAAACAGAGAGGGATAGGGCCTGTCATCTACCTCCTCTGCCTGTCCCAAAGAGGCTTTCCTCCGGGGCCAGTTCCTCTGGATACTGACGAGCACTAAACAAATTATAGAAAGGCTTCCAGAACATTCCATTTCTCCACAATGGCTTCCCCTGAGCCCTCATGGCACCACATTCACTGAGAGCCACTTTCTAGTATGGGGACCTGAATAGCTGGGACCTGGAAGGCAGAATATGGCACAGGTTTGGGGAGGAAGATTCTAAGTTCACTCAGGCTCACAAAGCAGAAGTACCTGGCGTCCCCTTCTCCCACAGTGACATTTTTCCTCTTGGAAACCACCTGCCCTGTGTTTCCTTGCCTTCCTGCCTTCTGATCACTTGTTAATTCCATACTTGATGAGCCCCTAGTAGCCCTGTAGGTGCAAACTGCGGGACCCCCCTTCCCCCTAGGCTAGGCTGGACCCACCGTCCCCCGCAGCACCCCCAGCGGCCAGGGGCACTGCCTTCCTCTTGCACACTGCATGTACTCTCCACACCACTCAGCCGACCTGTGTGGAGCCTCACGCTGACCACCGCGATGCGCCATAAATGAGCACGGTGTGGACCCACTGTAACTTATGCGCACGCCTGTGCTCGCACACTGACTCAGGTTGCTGGAGGACAGGGATCAGACGCCCTGTGTCCCCCACGCTAGCTAAATAAGGCAGTGCTCAGCTAAACAAGGCAGGCTGATGATGAGGGTAGGAGTGGCCTGAGGCCTGAAGCAGGCGAGGCCTCAGTGCGCCGCGCACGGCACCCCCACATACCTCCTTGCTCAGGTCGGGGTCTCTCAGACCTCCAAGGCCTCTCCTCCCTGCCCCAGGCCCCGGGATGGAAGGAAGCCTCCAAACACCTTCTCCTGCCTTTCACATGTGGCCGTCCCAATCTTCCTTGAAAAACAGTAAGTCTCCTCAGAAGAGGCGCGGGGCTCGTCTCCTGCCCATGCCCCGCCAATGCCCACCTCCATGTGCCTCTCTGGTGCCACACTGTAACCCTACGAGCTACCCCGCACCTCTTCCCCGAAACACCATGGAAGTTCCACTGGTGGGAACCCATCCACGCCCAATCGTAGGCTCCCACCCACGCTTCTCCTCAAGCTGTCCCTGCCTGTTCCAAGCGACGGGAACTATTCATCTGAAAAGTGTCTGTGTATCAGGTGCTGGAGCCGTTCAAGGTACAACAGTCACACAGTGAGCAAGACAGAGAAGGCGCCCGCGACCAGGAGGCACGTCCCACACATAAACAAGCAAACAAACAAACCTCCATGTTCAAAGTGTCAAGGAATGTATGCAATGGTGCTGGGAAGTCCAAGGTCCTCTGTCTGAGAGCTCTCCCAGGCACGGTGCCACCCGCCGGAGGCTCGCCGGCAGCTTTCTCCAAGTGCAGCTAAAGCCATAGGCGTGGTCACTGAGGGGCCTGAGGACAGCCGTCCTGTGAGTGCAAACCAGATGGAAGGGGCACGAGAGGGGACAGGAAACCCAGGTGAGCGGGGACTGAGAAAGCACCTCCAGAGGACAGTGGCTTAGGATGGAGAGAAATGGCCAGGTTCTGGGTCCTGCTCAGGACGCAGAAACAGGACTTGCAGCTGGACATGGCAGAGTGGACCTGGAGGGGCTGGTCAGCCTCTGGGCTTTGCTTGAGTAAGTGCTGAGTGGGAGGTGGCCAGGGAGGAGGAGGCCTGGGCTGGGCAGGAGAGGAGCAGCAGTCACCTGTGCCCTGGGGCACTGGCCCCCGGGGCTTCATCAGCATCAGCCTCTCACCAAGCCCTCTGGGACTTTATGCTGAACACTGTCACTTAACTCTCCACCATGAGGACTCACACCCAAGTGCAAACTCCCCCTAGTCCCTCAGATAACTTCCACGCCTGGCACGACGATGGGTTCACTTTGTCTTTATTCTCACGCAGGTCCCAATGGTACTGCAATGCCCCTTCCCAATGGTCACAGAGAAGAAGCAGTCTCCTGGGACGCCCACTTGCTGGGGTCATTCAGACACATGTGCAGGCCAGCCAGGGCCGGGGGAGCTCTAAGCTGTACCCTGACACCACCATTTCGGACACTGATCCCACAGACTGTGTCTGTGCTATGAATTTGCCATGTGCAGATAAACTTAGTCTGAAATAACTACAAACTCCGTAGCAGGATCTTTGCTGTGGTTTCCTCACGAAGGCTTTAGTAAGCAAATTAATAATAGAGCAACCAAAAATATGTCCTAGATAGAACTATTTTCAACATAATTTTTTGTGTGTGCAATGGCAACTGATTGTTTTGTGGTGTGAGATTCTCTAGATCAAAATGTAAGCACTACTCTTCATTTAGCTGCACAGAGACACACTGAGAAAAGCTGTGGCATTGTCAATCACCACCCTGGGTGTGACTGACAGGCTCTGTGCGGGGAGGAGGAAGTGCCACAGATCCAATCTGTCCCAACAGCTCTGTGATATGCTGACATTTCCTCCAGCTGAGAGAGGAGATGTGTCCAAATACCTCTGCAACAGGTAAGTCCTATCCGTGCACCGGTGCAGAGCCGAGGAAACTACAGTCAACCAAAAGCCTGGAGGTGGCTGGGTCTGGCCTGGCCTTTTGATCAGGCAAAGGCCGCCTTCCAATATTCCTCAGCTCAGATGCGGCGTCGCCACGTTAGGTATGTTTAAGAAAGGGTGGTATTCTAACAACTGTTTCTCTGTTTCCTCTCAGCGATTTTTTAGATTTCTTCTTTTAAAGGACGTCCCCCTGTCTCAGACAATGAACCCATTACTTCTGTCCCTTCTCCATGAGGCCATTTCAGAGCAAGCAAGCGACTTAGCACCTGTAATGTTTTACTCTCTGCTTCTGACATGGCTAAGGCTGCATCTATTAGACTCCAAGGCACCACAGCAATCCCAGGAAACCTGAGCGGACGGCTCAGTGTCCGACAGGCGCTAGCCACAGCTGGCTGGATGGACCACGTGTTCCCCCACCCGACGCCCGAGCCTTCCACTTCTTTCCTTTTGAGTCCCCAGACCTGGAGGGTGACTGTGGGAGAGCTCACAGCCTGGGCTCTGCTTGTTCTTACGCTTCTTTAACTCAACTGTACATTCCTAAAGTCCAGCCCTCAACTGAGAATAGTGCTCTGTGTGCAGCAGGGGGAAGGGACGGGCTGTGACATTTACAATGCAGAGTGTCCTCATGGGTCACCCTTTCCCCGCAGTCCCTGCACATGGCCTGCCACCAGCACCCAGGAGGGTGGGCTCCCTTCCTTCACTTCCGCCTTCCCGGGTGTGGGAGTGTCGGTGACACAGCAGTCAGCCTGGTAACGCGCTGGAGCCTGGCTTCCGTCGTCCCTTTGTTCCCTGGCAGATTCTCACCTCGGGGACGTGAACAGTGAAGTCCCAAGTGCCACACTGGCCACCACCCCAGGATGGCCCTGGGGCTCCTCAGGGCAGACGGGAACAAAGGAGATGAAGAGGGGGAGCCACGCAGGGCAGGAGGCCCGCAAGAGATGCCAACGTGCCCTGGCACCCCTGCCCCAGAGGCTCCCCGGAGATGACTAACAAGATGACCCTGTGGTTGGACAAGCAGCTCCTCTCCCTCACGGGCGACGGCAGGGACAGCCTGCTCTCTGAGGTGAGGAGGGTCTGCCCGTGGGCACGACAAGCTGACACACGTGCTGGGGCAGAGTCGGCCTCGACGCCTTCCCTGGACAGGCTCTAGCGTGGCCCAGCGGTTCAGGCAAGGACGCGGGAGCCAGGCTACCAAGCCGGACGCAGCTCCCGCCCCTGTCAGCTGTGGGCCTGGGCCGCGCTCCTGCCTCTCTTCTCTGCCGGGCCAATGCGGGCCGCTGGGGCGCTGGCTTCGTGGGTTTCCTTTGGGAATTCAGTGACTTCATGCAGCAAAGCACTTAGAAGAGCCAGGGCTCAGCCTGTGCTGGCTGCCATTGTTGCTAGAGCCGGCAGAATCCATTCCATGGTGAAGGCTCCGTGGCCCAGAGGGCCCAGGCTGGCTGACGCAGATGCTGCTGGATGCTGTCCCGACCTTTTGCCCTCACCCTCTCCTTTCCAAAAAGCCTTCCATTTTCCATTTGTTCAGACATCCACCCTCCTTGGTGGCCTTGTGCTTCCCAAGAGGGGACCCAGCGCCATACTGGGGGACACCAGGGTGGGTCCAGGCTGCTCGCAGAGTCCAGAAAGCTGCCCGGGTGCCTGATTCTCATAGCTCCCTCTGTCTGCTCTGGTGGAGCAGAGGCCAGTTCTGATGCCAGCGATCCACGAGGCATGGGCACACGCAGACTGGGAGACAGGAGAAGCTTCCCTTGTTATAAGGAGTCACACTTGGAGAAGCAGCACATTGGGAAAAAACAGACGTTGAAGTATCTGCACGTCTCACTTGGAAAGGTGGCAGCCCCTGGGTGAATGGAGGAGGGACAGGTTAGTCACCCCTGGACCCACACTCCCTCCTGAGCCCTTCTCGGGGAAAATGAGGTTCGTATTGTCAGAGGCAATGCAGCGGAAGCCTTCTGTTCTCATGAGGAAGGACTACACACCTCTGTGGCCACAGCGGGGGGCCCTGGTGGCAGGTACAGCCAGCACAGGACGGTCTGGCAAAGAAAACCAGCTACACTAATCACGGTGAAGGGCACTAACATTTATGGAGCACCTACTGTATGCCAGGGACTTCACCTGTATTCTTCTCATTCATTCTTGGAGTAACCTGATTGGCAGGTTTTACTGTCAATCCCACCAGGGAGATGAGGAAACTCAGGACTGCGAAGTGAGTCAGAAAGCTGCCAGGTGCCTGATTCTCACTTGCTCCTTCTGTCCCCAGCACCCTGGGTGTAAGAGCCTGGTGGAGCAGAGCTCGGGAACCAGTCCAGGAGATGCCTGGTGGGGAGCTGAAGGGCAGCATGGGGTCAGGTTTGTGACCAAAATGAAAAGCAAAGGCCAGAGTGAGGGCCAGTGAGGCTCGGGCAGGACTCAGGGTGACAGCCAGCTGAGGGGAACCTAGGTGCAAACACCAGAACCGGGACCGGGTAGAGCCCCAGGAGGACTCCGGAGCCCTCGTGGGAGCAGACTATCCCGAAGCCACACAGCACAGACGCTGACGGTGGAGAGAGGGTGGAGGCCATGCACCCTGTGGGAGGGGGTGAGGTGCAGGAAGCCAAGGGTCACCTGGGCCAGGGGCCTTGGTGTGAACACACGCAGGAGGCCGAGCACCGGGAGGAGGGGGCGAGAAGCCAGCTGCCAGACCTCGCTCTCCACACAAGAGCACTCGGGAAGCACGAGGAGGGGCTGTCAACTTGGGGTCCTACCTCAGGCGACTTGGTGGCCCAAGATTAGTCCCCACGAGCATCCACAGGTCTGGCACCCCAGATGCAGAGAGCCCCGTGGATGGACAGCTGAAGTAACAAATGTCCTCTTACCCCCAAAGCGACCGGCAGCCATCCCTGACGGCAGAGAAGTGGACAGCGCCACCGTCCTCCTGGGTCTTCCTGGCTCCAGCAGGAGCGTGTGGCCGCTGAGGCTCGGCGTGTGACCTGGATGCAGGCGGACACCCAGGTGCACGTGTGGCTGCTCTGGGCACTGGGCGGTTCTGCCCCTACTTCCCAGGAAGCTGGACTCCAAGCAGGGCGATGGCGGGCGGCACTTCCCCAGGGTACGGGCGCTCATTACTGGGTGTGTCACACCACAACAGCCCTCCAGGGTGGGCACTGACGCTCAGGAAATCCAAGACAAGGGCTTGGCTAAGACCGCGGGGCCAGAAGATGGCAGAGCCCAAGATGGACCAGGTCTGCCTGTGTCCTGAGCTCAGTCGGGCTGGTCCCACCCGCCTGCCCAGAGCCAGCCGTGGGCAGAGCCAGGGCTGTCGTCGATGCCCATTAGAAAACAGACAGAGGACGGCTCTGCCCCGGGCTGTGTGCTCTCTCTCTGGTCCTCCCTGCAGCCCCTCACTGCGCAGGAAGTGGGCCTGGACCCGCATTGGTTTAGATTCACTCTTCCTCTCGGGAAGAACTTCTACGGAATAGAAAGAGGATTAAAGAAAGGTCTGGAGGGCATGATGGTCAGCACAGCCCAGTGACTGGCACTCCTGGCCCTGTCCACTTGCTCCACGCCGTGCCACCCCCGTCACTGACCCACAACAATATCTGTGCTGCTCTGGTGACCGTCCAGGAGTATTTCATGGTTAACACGGTTTACTCAGAGACAAAGAAAAGACTATACCAAAAATACCCTGTTACGCGTTTCTTACAGAATGATCAACGGGCCTCAGAGAAGAGTATGGTTCTGCCAGGGTTCCGACGACCAACTGTATGCCGACATAATGAAGCAGGTTTTTAGGAACACATAATGCTATGAAATTATCACATTCAGATGAATTGTCTGGTGGTACTGTCCCAGCCAGGGAGCTTGAAGCAAACATTTTGTGGATCTCTGGTTATTTTTGATTTTGAAATGTATGAAAGTCTCGGAAGAGTTCAAAAAAGAAAGAAAATTTGTCACATTTCAAACCAACATATTGCACCAAGTAAATTAAACCACGATTCTCAAACTGCTCGTCTAACTGACAGCTCAAATGCATTTTAAAAAGTCGTCCGATTCCAAGCCCTGCTGACATTACCATCTCCTCCCCTCCCTCTCTGGGCTCAGTGAAACCCAACCACAATCAGCAAATAGGAGGGAAGCCACATGCTGTCCCCCAACACGCCACAACTCTTGTGGCTAAATCCCTCGCTACTTCATACATAGCACTTGGAGTTTGGTTATTTTTACCCTGCCACTCTTGATGGGCATCTACTGCCAAAAAGCAGTCGTTTTCTCTGTCTAAAGAAAAACCTGCTCAGTTTTACACAAAAACAGAAAAGGCAGCTCTACTCATAAAAATCCAAAGTTAATATAAAAGTGATTAATATTCTAGGACTTCTGCTGGTGTCACTCATGGAGGAGATGCTATTGAGGCGAGCAAAGTCGCAGAACGCAAGCTTTCACGTCGCTCTTCTAAGATCTAGTCAGTCAGGCGGCTTTGATGTGTGAACCCGATGACAGGCTGCGGCTCACCCACCGCCCACCGTGGCTAACAGCTGCTGCCGACCAGGGCTGGGGACGCCTTCTAGAAGAGCCCCGTTACCTTTTCTGCGACTTGGACTTCAAGATCTTTTAGTGTCCGGTGGCAATTTGCTTCACTCACACTTCCCCTTCAAGATAAAGACAAAACAAAAAAATCTTTGTTAAATATGTTTTGACCAAACAAATGCTTACACAGGACCTGCAGAGACCACGAGGCTGCTTTAAAGCGCTAGGTATTTCTTGCGTGCTGCCACCTGCAGGGGTGTGAACTCGGCAGCGTCGGCTTCCCTGTGCCTCAGTGACCTCATCTGTAAAGGAGAGCCGGGCCTGCTGCTCAGGGGTGGGGACAAAGCCATCACAGCTGACGCCTAATGGACACTTACGTGTGCCAAGCCACATCTCATTTTACCCTGACACCCTGACTTTACAGACCAAGACACAGGTGACATGTGGGCACCAGAGGCACCCTGAGCAGACCCCCTCCTGCCCCTCTGCTGCAGCACTTGGTCCCGGCCACACGGGGCTCCTGCCCATTCTGCGCACCGTGGCCACTCTGTGAAGGGCTTTAGGGCGACGTGTGCCACACAGCCCCCCAGCTCCTGTTAACCTGTACCTGTGTGTTTTCCAGGTAGCTCTAGCCACTCAGAGCCCTCTCTGGACAGACAGAGGCTGGGGACGGAGTGGAGGGAGCACTCAGGCTCCTGCCCCTCATAGGGTTTGCCCTGTGCCTCCCACACACTGGGTCCAGGCAGAGCTGGTGAGCAGGACACCCTCCCTTCTGGTGACAGCAACCGAGGGGAAATAACCAGTAACAAATAAACAGCTGAACTAACGGTGGGTGTCACCAAGAAAATAAAGGTGGCAGGACAAACTGGAGGTGGGGAAGATGGCACGGCCTTGGATGAGCAGGCAGCAGCAGGTCTCTACAAGCTGAGGGGCGATGCTGCTGCCCAGGCAAAGCAAAGGGAGACACAGCCAGCACGGAGCCCCGGGGCAGGCACCAGGCCGGCCAGCCCAGCAGTGAGGCCAAGGAGGCCAGAGCTGATGGGCAGGGCAGAGAGGTGGAGGCTGATTCAGAGGCAGACGCTGCCAGAAAGGGTCTAGTAAGGAATCTGGACTTCAAGCCGAGGACAAAGGGAAGCCACTAGAGCATTGAAGCAGAAATTAACTTCATTTCCAGAGGAGGAAAGCCAAGCTTGGAGGTTCAGCTCTGTGCCCAAGCTACAGACAGGACTGGTCAGTGATCCAAGTCTGATGATACTATCAGAGGGAACGGGAACGCTTTAATCTTGTTTTAATGATGAATCAATAGACAGGAAACACCGTAACACGTTTAAGAGCTAAAGAGTAAACAAACGCAGTGCACCCACCATCCAGCTGAGGAAGTGAACAGACACTAGGACACAGAACCCAGCAGGCCGCAGCCCAGTCCGGCCTCATGCAGGCCGACTGCTCTCCTGCTTCTGTGGCTGCTCTCCCTCACGGCGGTTCCCTGCCTGTGCCTGCCCCAGCGACTGTCCCAGGCTGTGTTTCAGGAGAACCTGACCAGCCGCCGTCCCGGCCGCATGTGACTTACTGACACTGGTTTTCTGTAGGTTGGTGCTGAATGATGCGTCTTTTTTAATGCTTTCACTTTTGACTTCTATATGCTAATGTGTAGGTTTTTCTCTTACTGAATTTTTCTGTTTGTTACTTCATCAGATGATCTTTGTCTTTTAAGCAGAGCATTTGCTATAATTAAGTGTTTGAATATTCAAACCTATTTTCCTGAAATTAATTACTCCTTTCTTTTGTTCTGCCTTTGTAGTATCACTTTTCCCTCTTTCTTTCTTTCCTTTTTATCCTTTTATTAATGTATCTTTACTTTTGAAAAAGCCAGTAGTTGAAATTTTAAATAGTTTAATAGTCTCTGTCTTTTTGAATTATTTAATCCTTTTATATTTAATGCAATTATATAATGTGCATATGGTGTAGGTCTGTAAATTTTCTTTGTGTGCTTTATTTACCCTACCTGTTCTAGGTTATTCTTTCTTTTCTTGATTTTTTTTTAGATTGATTTTTTTTAATCAGTTCATTTTTTTCCCCTCTAACTACTGGGGAATTATACATTTTGTTTCTACTCTTTGGAAGTCATCCTAAAAATCACAATGTGCATATGTAACATTTCTATATGTAATCAATATTCCAATTTTCCCGTCAGCTAATAAACGGAATTTAGAAGACCTTAACTCAGTTTGTCTACTCTGAGCTTACTGTTGTCAGGTATTTTCATTCTGGACATTTTAACACACACCGAAAGTTCATGCCACTGTATTCAGCCAATAATCATTTATATTCACCCCTAGGAAACCACATTCTTTGCTCTTTACTCCTAAAATCTCAGACCTTCCATCTGGGATCATTTTCCTTTCACCTCACCACCTCTCTTAGTTAAGCTCTGCAGGAGATTAACTTTCTCACTTTTTGTCTTAAAATGCATTTAACCCTCAAACTTTATTTCTTTAAATATTTCTTGCTGACTTTTATCAAGTCTCTAATCTCCATAAATTCAAAACAAGCCATCCATATTGAGTCGACCCTTAGCGGCACCAAATCCAAGGTGCCACCCAGCCGGCTCCCGTTGTTCTCCTGGATCCCTTTCTGGTAGTCTCCCCAGCTGCTTCTTTGTAGCGACAGCCTTTTCCTCTGCAAGCCCTCCTTCGTGATAAAGGGGCTTCTCTGCCCAGGCCACCTGCCCAGACTCAGCTCACGCAGGCTCGTTTCAAGCTCTGCCGCTGCGGCCTCCTTTGACACTGGCGTCTCCGTGGCTGGCCTAGCAGAGAATCGCTGGGACAATTATCAGATTCTTTAGCAAGTTCTGTGGACACTGTGGTGGGTCTTGTCACGCAGCACTTAGAAAGCCTCCTAAGACGTTTAAGATCTGCACTGACTTGTGTCACACACGGAAGGCGTTAGTCATTCTTGGTGGCATTAGCGTGCCAAGTGTCCCATGGGTAATTCCGTACGCGGAGGTCACCCTCTTCATCCCCTGTGGAAAAATGTTCCACGTGTCCATCAGAAGCGGATCTCAAAGGACACCTCAAAGGATGAATTTGCTCTTTCAGTAGATGAGGTCTTGGGTGTTTCTGAAGCAGGGTTGATGATTCAGCCGTTGTCACCGGCAGCACAGGCTCCTGTGTATGGGGACACAATAACAGTCCCACATTTGCTCTCACACACTCAGGGGCATAAGCTTTTTAGAAAATATCACTCCAGGTCAAAAACATTTTTAGAAGCAAAATGTTGCTTCTAACTCAGTCCACCGCCACCTACTCAGGGGTCTCCTCAGTATGGTGACTGTCACACTCGGCCAGTTCTGGAAAGGCTGAGGTGGCCAGGGCAGAAGAAATGGCTTACCACTTGTGGGTGCTGTTCATTGTTTGCTGCCAACCACATCAAGTCTTGGCCAGCATAAAATGTGACCTCCGCAGCCATCCAGAGGGAAGTGCTGTGACCAGATGAGTGCCACAGCACCGAGGCAGGGAATCTGAGCTGCAAGTCTGTGGAGTGTCCCGGGATTCAGCCCCTGTCTAGTGACTTCAGGATTCAGTGACTGAAGAGGCTGCTCCTTATATTTACACACTTGGTATGAAGAAATCATACAAGATCTGGTGGAAACGACCTGGTTTGAACACAGTAGGCAAAAGTGTCAGATGCTTCTATCTTTCCCAAGCACCGATGCTTCTTCACTTACAATGCAGTTATGTCCCATTAAATAGGCTGAAATAGCCTGAGTCAAAAAATAAAAAATCATTTAATACAGTGCGCCTGACTTACCTGATACCCGCTCTGGCAGAGTATGAACTTCACCCTGTGATCATGGGCTGACTGCAGCCGAGGCTCCCCGTGCCCAGCATCGTAAGAGAGCACAGTACTGCATATGTCTGGCCCAGGGGAAAACGAGGATTCCAAATGTGAAATGTGACTTCCACTGAACGTGTATCGTTTTCACACCATCATACAGTTGGAAAGTTATAGGTCAAACCATCCTAAGTCAGGAACTGTCTGCGCTCCGATCTCAGGAGATGAGCATACACTGTGGCAAGAAAAGGAGAGGGTCCCAGGGGTCCCCCGGAAAAACTTATTTTATTCTTACAAATATAGTAGAGAATTTTGGATGGCAAACCTTTTACTCCAGCAGGTGAGAGACACCTTTCCACTGCCTCACAGCTCTCCCTGCCACCACCGAGGACTCAGCTCAGACGCCACTCCTCTGAAGTCACTTTAGCTTCTCTTCTCGCCGCCTTTGTCATTTTCCTCTGATGTTCCCAGTCTCACCATGATATATCTGGCTGGGCATTCATTTATCTGACTTGAGAGTCTCCGTCGCTATTTTTCAGATATAATCCCTGCCTTCCTTCTTTCTCTTTTATTGCTGTGGTGTTACAATACGGATATGAAGAAGTAGGCCTGTAGGAGGCCATCAGGCCACGAGGGCTCCTCCCTCGTGAAAGGGATTAGGTGCCCTTAAGGAGCTTCATCAGGGAAGTTGGTCCTCGATTTCCCTTCTGCCCTCCTCCATGTGAGGATGGAACTGGTGCCTTTATCTTGGACTTGCTGGCCTCCAGAATTAGGAGAAATACGTTTCTTCTAAATTACCTGATCTGGGTGTTCTGTGATAGAAGAACAAATCAGACTAAGACTGATATCTTTCTGGAAATCCAACTAGAAGTATATTAGGACTCCTCCTGTCTTCCATGTCCCTTATGGTGAAGGTTCAGGGAGTCGTATTTTGTACCTCTTAGTCGTTCTGTGGTGCACGCTGGATAATTTCTTCAGATTATCTTCCACTCCACAGATCCTCTTTTCAGTGTGTTTGAACCCACTATTTTCACTTACCCACTGAATTTTATATCTGTAATTATATTTTCATTATCAGAAGTTCCATTTTGTATCTCTTTACATCTTTGTTTTATTACTTCTTCTTCACATTTTGAATTCATTCATTTCTTTAAACACATGAAAACTCAGTTTTGGGTGCTGGGGACATAGCTCAGTTGGTGGAGTGCTTGTCCTGCATGCACAAGGCCCTGGGTTTGAGCCCCAGCACCCATAAAAAAGAAAAAAAAAATAGTTTTAGATTAGGTACCTGACATCTCCCATAGTTGAAGGGCCTGGAGGTCTCATTCCCCTGGTGACTTTATCTCCTGGTCACCCGTCCTCATTCCTCGTCTCTGTGTGTCTCTCAGCTCTTTTGTGTGCTCTCTTGTTACCTGGCACTTTTCAGAAACTCTTCGGGAGCTGGGTTGAAGATACATTCTTCTGCGTACGCAGTGTATCGTCACTTCTAAATGAACTTCTAGCCTTGAACTTTTCAAACCGCACAAGTAACATTAATTGAAACACAGATGTGCATGAAACCCAATTATAATCACAACTTCTTCCCTGCTCACTCAATACTGTGTTGAAGCAGGTAGGTTTAGCTGTTGCACCTAGTTCCCATGTTATGGTTTGTCTGTACACAGGGTGCAGATGGCCCAGCTTCAGGTGAAGGGTTCCTGTGTTTGATTCCTCCACCCCGGGCAGCCTCCGGCCTCTTGTTTCCTTTACTTCAAGTGGCCAATAAAATGGAACACGTGAATTCGTCATGATTTGGACAAAACCCTCAGTGCAAAAGCTGGCTTTCCAGGGTGCTTCCTTCTTGGATTACAAATTGCATTTCATTTTGGCCTCTGAGGAGTCTTGACTTTCTTGTTGGCTCAGTTATTTATTAAAATGTATGTATGTTCATTAAAATATATGAATCTTAATTGTTTTCAGTGGAAATACTATTCCTGAGAGAAGCTACCATGTTACTAGAAAGAGAAGTCTCTGTTCACTGTGTTGAATCGCTTCCAACATATAGAGAATTAAACTTCATGGTAAGATAGAAGTCTTCAAACTTAGTTTAATATTTAGCCTTTTATGTTTAAGAAAGTAACTCATGATACTTTTCAACTCAATTCAATTACTTGGCTAAGGAAAAAATAAGGAAAAGAAGAAAAAAAAGGAAAACAAAAAACCTCTCCTGCTTAGAGTTCTTCCAGATGTTTGGCTTTTCCAACAAGGACTATTCAGATTAGATTACAGTCCACACAACAATCTCACCCCACAAATGGGGATGGCTTTAGGTCAGGCATGAACATGTAGACTACAAAACAACCAGTCATTCTTTTGGGCAAAACTGGAAATTACCTTAGTTCCCCACTTACTGAGAATTAACTAAACATTCAAGGTCATGGGATATGCCTTAGTCTATTTTCTGTTGCTATAACAGAATACCTGAGACTGAAAAATTTATAAAGAAAAGAGGTTTATTTTGGCTCCCTGTTCTAGAAACTGCAAAGTCCAAGAGGGCCTTTAAATTTTTACCCTCTAGGGAGGGCTTCGTGCTGCTTCGACTCATGGTAGAAAGCGGAAGATCAGGCTGTACATGCAGAGGAGAGAGCCCAGGGTGTCCTTGCTTTAAAACAGCCGTTCTTGGTGGTAACTAACCTAGCCTCTTGTGAGCAAGAGTAAGAACTCACTCACCTGAGAAAAGCTTTACCCTTTCATAGGGTTCTGCCCCCGTGCCCCAAACACCTTCCATCAGGCCCCCCAACACTGCTGCATTGAGGAATACAGAGTTCCAACACACCAACTTTGGGGGGGCACCCTGAAACCACCGCAGAGAAGGTAATACTTACTCACCCTAACTATCGCCACTGCACTGGCTTTTGTGAAAATTGTGATTTTAAAAAACACATAACAGAATTCACCATCTTAACCATTTTAAGTGCATGATTCAGTGGATTAAGTTTCTGCAGTCTGGCTGGGCACAATTCAGGAGCCACTTGTCAAAAGAAACTAACTTTATTTTTAGAACCACACACGCCAAACCACACAGCTCCTCAGGAAAAACCCTCAGAGCCCAACTGCCACCACGGGCTTCCACAAGCCTCTCACCCACACCAACCTCTCCACCTCCCACAATCCTCCTGCTCTTGAGGCCGATTGGCTGGGTCGTGTGGGCAGAGCCAAAGAAGTCCCCCAATGAGCAGCTCCATGGTCTGAAAGGGCGGGGAAACTGCCCAATGAGCATCACCGCAGAGGAGCCAATCAGCTAGAAGTTGCTGGCCCGCTGTGAGCCAATCATCAGCCGGCAGTCTGAAAGTTTGCTGGGGCCCCTCCGGCTGTGGCTCTCAACATTAAGTACTTTACATTGTTGTGCCAGAGATCTCTGAACCTTCTCATCTGCTAAACTGAAGCTCTGTATTCACGGAGCCCCTCCAACCTCCCTGCCCTGCGGCACCGGTTCTCCCCCTCAGCTGTGGACCTTCAGGGACCCAACCCAACCGTGAAGGTCCACAGGCGACACGAAGCCTGCTGACAGCTCAGGGCCAGACTCACTTCTTAGGATTGTTCACACGACTCCTGAGAAAAACGAGGCTCATTCCTTCAGAAGACGGTTAGTGACTGTGTTCACTAAAACAATATTTCCTGAAGCAAACACAGGTGCAGAGAGATCTCTGGCTGACGGGGACCTTCAGGGCGCACTCCGGCCCTCACTCTGCAAATGGAGCCCACGAGCCCGGCTCCCAGGAGAGCTGCAAAGCCTGCAAGTGGCTCACACGTATCTTCCATTTCATCTCCCTCTGCAGCCGCCAAAACGTGATCACTTTCAACAACCAGTAAATATTTGGCATCGTAATACATTACTTCGAAATTAAAATCGTTATTCTTTTTTATTTAAACATTTTTAGTCGTCAATGGAACTTTATTTATTTACATGTGGTGCTGAGAATCGAACCCAGGGCCTCACACATGCTAGGCAAGCGCTCTACCACTGAGCCCCAGCCCCAATCTAAAATCATCATTTTCAAATCTAAATTACACTGTGTGCAAAAGTATGACCTGATTTTAATTTTCTGTTCTCATTTCGTTACGGTATCATTGCTCCAACTCTGAAACCCCTCCTGCATACAGTTAGAGTCTTCTCTAAAGAAGCCTCAATGTGGCTTTGTTCTGTTGAATTCTCTGTGGACGAGCTCTGCCCACCCGTCCTCCCCTTGGACATGGGTCATCTGTGGCCTGTGTCATGCTCTTACTCACCACTGCAAGTCTCACATCTTCACATGAGTTACAGAATCCTTACCTCTTTATGGTGTTTATGTTCAGGTCAATCCCACCAAACCTGGAGAGGAATTCAAGGTACGGTACATTGCCAGAGCCAGTGACAGGGACCTACACGAAAAAAGGACAAGGACAGCAGGTTAGAAGAGAGAGACCCAGGCAGAGGACAGCAACAGTGTCTAAACACCGCCTTCCTGACGTCATAGTGAGTGTCATTAACGAGTGGCACCCTGCTTAGCATTCTGATGGCTCACTCAGGTGCCAAGCTGACAGCGTTCTTGGAAAACCAAGGAATGCCAGTCTGTGTTAGCTAAAAGTTAACAAGTCTACACACAGTTACCTAAAGTCCAAACCTGGCTAAGCCAAGTCTAGCTTAAAGTAAAATCATCATGGGGTTATATTCCATGCTTCTAGGATTATGTCAAGATGAACCTCAACGTTACATATATGTAACTATAATGCAGTAATAAAATAAAAAGAAATTAGCAGAAATATATCCTAACATGAGATATACAGAAGCTGAGGTGAGCACAACACTCAATACTCGGAGGGTCATGTGACTCTTCTGTAAGTAGGGTTAAGGTACAAAATGCCATTTTTAAGTTAAAAAGTCCATCGAGAACACTATGGGACAGGTGGGTCAATATGAACTATAGATTAAAGGTTTGATCTCCATGTTTGATTCCCTGAAGTTGATAACTACTGTGATTATGTAAGAAAATGGTTCTTTTTCTTAGGAAATAGACTGAGGTGTTCGGGAGTCAAGAACTGGGATAAAGCACTTTCCTTGAAAATATTTGGGTTTTTAGAAAAGGCATCACACGCAGCTTGTGTGTGCTGAGCATGCTGTTTGTGCGTCTGCACATGCACAGCTAGCGAGCACGCACAGGAGAAGCGCATGGGGTAGGGTGGCCACGGCAGGTACACCCAGGTGTGGGGCTGTGAGCGTTACTGACAGGTGCCACATGGGTGCCGCAGGGTGCTGCAGGCACTTTGCTGGAGGTTCAAAATCATTTCTAAAAAAGAAGTTAACTTATAAATAAAGATAATGGTTCAAAAAAAAGCATGTGACTCTAGGATTTAAACAAAGTATATAATCAATATAAATATATCTTATCAAGCTCCATGCAGACGCACACCGAGCTGCGCCCACACAGCTGGGCGGTTCCTGGGGTGCACCGTGCAGTCAGGGTTTGCCTAGCCTCACGGTGCCGGCTGGCCTCGAGGCCTGGTGTGGTTGTCCCTGTCTCTCCCAAAGATCAATGAAGTTTCCTTAATATACAAAAGAAGGGCAAAGATGCATGAGATGTGTAGTTCAAGGCTGGATGTTCCTGTGATAACGCCAAGAGTCGGTGAGGGAAGGAGGGCACCCACGTTTCCTGGGCCCCGACTCCAAACACAGGTACCACTTTCAGCCCCCCTAAACCACCTTCAGAAGGTGGTGTCACTGTCCACGTTTCATGACATCCCTGCGTGGCACCACCATTAAAAGCCAGAGCCCGAGTGACCCCACTCCACCCTCCATCGTCCTGCGTGAACGAGAGCCACCAGAGGAGGCCCGCTCTCCTCACACTCACGACAGCCCTAACGTGGCAGCTCTTGCCTTGACCCATCGCCACAGCAGGGTCCTTTGGACATCAAAAAACCCTGTCCACAAGGGAGGCTGTGGCCACTGCTCATCCTCTCGGTAGGTATGAATCTGTCACAAACGTTCCGCAACCAAAACCATCCAAAGGTGAACTGCCGCAGGCAGATTCTTAGACTGTGGCTGGGGCGGGGAAGTCTGCACCTGCCATATTGACAAGTGTCCTCCAAGAAGACTTTTTCTCTGACCTGGCACGATCCTTGGGCCCAGAACAGAACTTGGTTTTGCTTCTCTGGAATCCAATTACCAGTTCAACTTGTTTAAAACTAGGCCACATTAACACTCAGACTAAGGCCATGTGTTTGCACTACTCTCAATGGAAACCAGGCTCCAGGCCGACAGCACAGAGCCCCTCGATCCTCCTCGCTGCCGGGAACATTCCTGACACGGGTCATGAAATACAATCAGAGCCAAAGGAGATTCAGACTATAACTGGAAAATTGTTTTTTAATTTTAAGGTAAGTTCCCATGAAATCTTGTATTGGTTTTGTAAGTTTCCAGTTGGGCTTCCATTAACCTCTGAGAAAGCAAGGTTGTCACCACAGGGTTCGTCATAAACAGAGCTGGCGAAGTGACCCGGCAGCCTGCCTTCGCACCACACTGCACCCGGGGTCTCTCCGCTGCTCGTGGGTCCAGCAGACCAGCTCCAGGAAGGCAGGCCAGCACAGGAGGGACTACCAGGATCTGCTCTTACAAAGCCTTTGAAGTTCTCAGTGCTCAGTGACTTCTTTTAGAAACAGATGTAGCCTTTAAAAACAGAGACGCGTTTCATATTTTCTGCACTTTTTCTCTTCCTGCATAACTGATCAGCTTGGGAAGATTGTCAAAAATTTAAATTCCCATTAGATCACGACTATAAGGGCACAGAGAAGGAAATGATATTCTAACTCTTTATTCAGTATAAAGCAACAGTTAAATCCAACTTCCAAGGGAAACTGGCACAAGGTTTACAAGGACAGATGGTCCTTGAGGTAAAGAACCTTAGCCCAGGACACAGCCATTCCACTCCCAGGAATGGAGCCACAGACTGAAAATACGTCCACGCAGAAGATGCGTCCATGACTGTCCACAGCAGCTCTGCTCACAAAAGCCAAAGAGAAGAAACGATTCCAACAACCCTAACCCCAACCAGAACCCGAGCCCTTTGGCCAACAAAAGGGGCTGTATGCACTAAATGAATGGAGTACTGCCCTGTGCGACGGTTGATGGATCCATGGGGGAACCTCGAAAGCTCACTCATGGAAGAGCCAGACACAAGGACCACATGCTGTGCGAGTCCAGCTGGTGGACTATTTAGAATCCACAGTGACAAAAGTGGATGGGTTTCTCTACACACAGGAAGGAGGAGAAATTGGGAGTAAATGCCAATGAGTACAGGGTTTCTTTCAGGGGTGATAAAAATGTTTTTAGATCCCATGGTAGTGATAGGTGCACAACTGTGAGTATAGTGAAACCACTGGCTTATACGTGTAAAAAGGACGAGTTTATGATATGTAAATCTCATCTTAATAAAGCCGCAACTAAAAGGTAGACAGCAGCAGCGGGAGCAGTGGTGCCCTGAGAAGTCCAAGCAGGAGAAAAGGAGGAGCTTTTATAGAGGGGAAAAGAAAAGTCTCGGCCTCCTCCTCCTCCCTATGTCCCGAGTTACTCAGACCTAAAGTCACCATAGGGCAGAGGAAAGTGGTGTCGAGCAGCCACAGGGCAGAGGAAAGTGGTGTCTGCCTGCCGGGAGCCACAGGGACCAGAGCGCCAAGCACCCCCAGGGGGAGCGCCGGGGTGAGGTGAGGGATGAGCCACCAAGGGAGGGTGACCGAATGAGTAAATGCACTCAGGACCACAAAAGCCAAGCGTCTGCTCCGTGAGAGGGCAGGGACCGCCACGCGGGAGAGAAAGCCGAGGCGGGCAGCGCCGGGTGGTATGAACTCTGGGTTTTCAACACCAGAGAAAGACTGGCCCAGAAACACGTGGACAGGAACGTATGTAAAAGCTGGGAGGCAAATGGAGGCCCCAGAGCTCTGCCACTGAGAGGCCGGGGACAGCAGCACCCCAGAGCACGGGCCACCCCAGGCCCAGATCCCGTCTCCATGCTCTTTCCTTGAGAGGAGCCAGAGCCCTGTGGAAAAGGTGGATGATTCTAGAGCAAAGCAAGGGAAGTGAAGATGAGCTTAGAGTCCCCAAACAAAGAAATGCCCAAGGAAAGCTGAGGACCTGTCAAAGGACACAGAGACCAGACGAAAGGGGGCCCAACTGGCCAGACTGAGGATCATTTCAACATTACAACAATTAAACTAAGACAACTCACGCACTAAGGAACCTCGAATCCCTGCAAATATTTAAACCACAAATGAATCAGCTGGATGTCAGATGAGCAAGGGAATACTTACTTATTTCACAGAAAATCGGCTCCACAGTGCATGCCGCGGAGAAGCCTGCCAGACCCCAGCCTCACCAGGTGACCCAGGTGAACGTCAGCGGGGTGGGACGGACCGTGCCAAGGCAGCCTGGCCGTGCCACAGCAGAACACAGCCAGGGACCCGAGCTGCATCTTGGCCAGATGAACACAGGCTGAGACTTTTAAGCAAAGGTGGTCTGCAGTCCTCAAAACGCTAAGGTCGGGACGGTCAAGGAAGGGCTGAAGGCCGTGCCAGGCGGAGGGGCCTGGAGGGGCAGGAACCACACGCCAGGCTTGATTCTGACCTGGATCCCACAGGGTGTTTCTGGAATTGCCAAAGCCTGACTGGGCCCCAGGGCTGAGGTGGGAGCCGTGAGTCATAGGGACTGCTTTATTTTGAAGGTTGGATTATGGCTGTTAGAGGTCCTAGCTTGAAGAAAATATTAATATATTTAGAAGTAATGGAATATTTAGAAGTAGTTTAGAAAAATATTGTTCTTCGCACTCTACTTGCAAATTTTTCTGTAACTTTGCAATTGCTTAGAATAAATGACAAAGCAGAGAAGTTGCCAAAGAGAAAACTCAGACCAGCCTTCCACAGAAAATGACTGTGAACTCTATTCAAAGTACAAAATAATAAAACTATGTAAAGATAAGAGTTAAAATGAGAAATGAGCCATTGGCCACTGAAGCAAGACAGAATTTGCAAGTTAACTGTCTATCAAAACAAAAGCATCAATAGTCTTCAGAAGAAAATAACAGAATCCAGAGTCTCCACAACACACCATTCATAATGCTTAGCACTATACTGTCTAGTACACAGATCTAGCCACCATTAGCTACATAGCATTTGAAATGGGGCCAGCATTACTGATTAGCTGAACTCCTTTGCTTTATTTATGTTAATTAATTCTTTTTATAGTACTGAGAATTGAACCCAGGGCCACATGCATGGTAGGCAAACATTCTGCCACTGAGCTACACCCCAGTCCTTTTTTAAGACTTTACTTCAAGACAGTATCTCATTAAGTTGCTGAGGCTAGCCTCAAACTTGCAACTCTCCTGTGTCAGTCTCCCAAGTCACTGGGATTAATGTTAATTAATTTAAATTTTTTAAATGATATCAATTCAGTTATTGGAAGATACTTGATATGTCTGGAACAACCAGGTATGTGAACCTAGTATTTCAACTATTCATTTTATTAAATCAAAATATAGATCAAGTTTTGCCAGTAGAAATTTAGTGTCAGAATTGAAGTCTGCTGTAAGCGTAAAGTGTGTATTCACTTAGTAACACTTGAAACATGAAAAGAATGTAAAATATCTTATTAGCAACTTCTCAGTGACTATATACTGACATGAAATATTTTATATATATTTGGTTGAATAAAATTATTATTAAAATTAATTTTACTTATCTTTTAATGTGGCTACTAGAAATTTAAAATTGCGCATGTAGCTCACGTACTTCTATTGGACAGCTCTTGTTTGGGATATTATCCAAACACGTTCAAATATGAACACCCAGACGCACTCTGAGAGAGCAGCCTGTGAGATGCACACACAAGGACTTCAGGGCAGGTATTTCAACTATGTTCACTCAGTTAAGAGAAATATGCTCATAACTGAGGAAAATAGGGAATTCAGCAGGTACAGAGAAATTATAAAAAGGAATCAAAAAGAAATTCTAGAATGTCTGAAAAAAATCACAAATCCACTGACTGGGCTTAACAGCAGAATGGAGAGAACAAGAGGTGTCTGTGGACCGAGGACAGATCAATAGACGTTATCCAACCTGGAAAACAGAGTGAAATGCTGTAAAAATAAAGAGAGCCTAGGGAGACAGCGGGGCCATTTCAAACGCCCCAAAGAGAAAATGGGGCATGAAAACCAGCTGAGGAGCCGCGGCTGGAAAACCCCCAGTTCAGAAAGGGACAAAGCTCAAGGCAGAGGAAGCCGTGAGGTTCAGGCGGACTTTGGGTGGAGCTCTTTGTGCTCACAGCGCACATTCCCCTCCTTCCCCGGGACAAGAGGTAGGAACACTGCGTCGGGTGGGTACACAGCAAAGTCCAAACTGAAGCAGGCTTTTTAAGTACTAGGAAGTAGCGTGAAACCAGATGGACTAGGAATGAAGGAAAGGAGGAGGAAAGTGCACGTCTCCGTGTGTACGTGTGTGCTTGTGCACACACACGTGCACACATGGGCCCAGGGCCCTGGGTGTGCAAAGTCAGCCGCTGAGTTGGAAGGAAACTATTCCAGCCCAAGGTTCCCACTCTTAGATTTGCTATTTTGAGTCTTACAAGCCCATCTTGAGAATGTTTAATTCCTACTGTGTTTCAAGTTCCTTTTCTAGGGCCCCAGGATCACCCCTGGACCACGCCATTGGTAGGCCCAAGGGCCCTGGTCCTCCCCACGCCACCCAAGTCTACCCTGCTGCAAACCCTTCCCTGGCTCCCTGCGGCCTCACAAAGCCTGCTCGCAGCTGGCCCTCAGAGCCACACCAAGTCCACGGCCTTGACTTCTAACGCAGCAGTGCCACTCAGATCCCTGGACCAGCAAGAGGCTGATGCAGGCCCCTCTGCTCCCCATTTGGCCTTTCCCCTCCCCGCTCCTCTGCGAATCTCCAGTCCAAACCAGTCAAAACTAAGTTAAATACCTGTTCCAGAGTGGCCTTCCCAGACACCCAGCCCCAGCTAGAGACAGCTGTTCTCCCCCAGCCCCCAAAATCCCTGGACGGGCCCTGCCCGGCCTCGCCCGCACTCTACTTGTCTCACTGGACAAGTGTCTCAGTTCCTGCACCTCCTGTCTAGCATTGGCTATGGTAGTTAGAAGATGCCCCGTGACTGATGACAGAACAAATACCAAAACACTAAGTTCCAAAATGTAAGTTGACCAAATACTTTTATGTAGAAGAAAGAAAGAAAGAAAGAAAGAGAGAGAGAGAGAGAGAGAGAGAGAGAGAGAGAGAGAGAGAGAAGAAAGAAAGAAAGAAAGAAAGAAAGAAAGAAAGAAAGAAAGAAAGAAAGAAAGAAAGAAAGAAAGAAAGAAAGACACACTCCTACCTCCAAAATGTGACCAAGCAAATGTGGATCGTGGTCTTCCAAACTGACCTCGTCTTAAATAAGTGAAGTGTAAAAAGTCAACACAGCTTCAGCTTATCATTGGGGAGAAAGTCAGAATAAGCCCTGAGCCCCTCTGACCCACGGCAGCTGTTCCAGAAGCCACCTGCTCTATAGCTACGTCGCGCCGTACCTGAGCCAGCACCTCTTGAAACTGCTCCCTGGTGAGCGGCAGCAGGAAGGCCGCGATGGTTCTCCTCAGCTCACTCTTGGACACAGTCAGGTTCTGACCAGTGTCGAGCAGCTGAAAGGCTTTTTTCAATTCGTCCCTTTTATTGGTAATTTTTTGAAATAAAATCCGTTTAACATCTAAGAAGGACAGTATTGGATTTGCAACTGTTGTGGCTACAAAAGAGATACAGCTATTTGTTAAACGCCTTTAAAGCTAAGATTCTAAATAAAAACTACTGCACTATTTTAACAAAACCAAAGAGTAGCTCTTCTACTATGTTTAGATTTACATGTCTGATCATTCGGTGGCTTGTAATGGAAAGTCTAGTCATTTTTCACCTCTGAAGTCAGTCAATGAAGGATGACAGCAATAACATTAGTAAGACCAGAAAAAAAAAAAGGCAAATATACTCTACGAAGGACACGAGATGTTGGGGCATCGGGTGTTGAAGACAAGGAGAAATGAAGGATGATTCATTTGAGGACCTACATGGTGACGATGCCACTGGCTGAACGGAAGGCCTGGGGCAGACTGGAGATTGTCTGTCCAGCTCATGTTTGAGGTGTTTGCCGGGCAAGGGGCGAGCAGAAAGCCACCCCAGCAACTGAGCATGTGGCTTGGGCCTGGTGGGGATGGAGCCAGGGGACCCACTTCAGGAGAAAACAGCCTGGGAGAAGGGGAGTAGGCACAGAGCCTGAGGGACAGGGAGCTGAAGTCTCCCCCGAGGCTCCCCAGGACGAGGAACGTCACTTTGACTCTCAGAAGCAGCTGGTTTACACACAGGAGCTGCACGATGCTATTCCCCCTACCCCGCCATTGTCACCGGGGGTCCCTCTTGTTAACGTACCCCTCCATCTGAAACCTTTCTTCAGACTTTGCGTGTATATTTTTAGCTGCTTCCCAAGAAGCCCCAACTTTGCACTCAATAATTATGATTTTAAAGTAAGAGAAAACATTTACTTGAAACTTTGAAATTACGTGAAGGAAAACTTGTTCTCTCACATGTCTAATGCAGGAAGATGAAAGCAGAACCAAACCTGCGTAACGTGCTGGTGGGAGTATAAGTGGATGTCATCTTTCTGGAGGGCAATTTGATAAAATTTTCTACATCCGTTTAGGATCTAGAAAGTCATAACAGACTGTCATTTTCGCCCTAACAAAGAGAACAAGTAGAATAAGCTAAAAATATACATAGTTCAAAAACCCATCAGAGATTTGAGACTGCAAAGAAACTAAATTCCAAAAGCACAAGCCACTCCTCAGTCATCCAGAGGATAGCACCTTCTGTCCCTGCAGGGCAGACAAGGGAAGCAAACCCAGTATTTAGTGGTCACGTGTGGACAGGTGGGTGGATTAGAATTGCAGGCTGAGGTCAAGCGCACACCAGAGACTGGTATGTGACAATATATACCTCAAGGCCCACAGGATGTACACAAGCCCAAGGCAGCTGAACACAGAGGCCAAGGACAGGAAGAGGCGAGCGGAATCTCTGAACACATGGGCCCTCTGCTGAGTGAACATAAAGGAAGCAGGGCCACAGAGGGACAGAGATCTCTCACTGTGTGAAAGCAAGGTCAGAGCTGGTGAGCAAAGAGAACTCCCAGGAACCAACCTCCCCACCCTGGAAACGGCAGGAAGGCCGAGGAGCAGACACCAAGCTGGCAGATGGGCTGTAAAACAGCGCTCTCCGGGGTCTCCCCAGTGTTCGGCCCTCAGGCCTGCTGAAGGGAAGAAGGTGAAACCAGGCACCACTAAATCCAACAAAACTGCAAAAAGCAAGACACACTTCAGCGTAGGGATCACAGTGCTGAGCCCCCCACCTCACTGGCCGCTCGAGAGGAGGGGAGCCGTCTCTTTCTGGTGGTATCACTTACTTCTATTTCTACTGAATTTTATACAAATGCCTTGCATTATCTTTTCAAACTTCAAGATAAATGAACAAGAAAATATAACCTAATCAAGAGCAAAAACAGTCACCAGAAAAAGACCCACAGAGAAAACAAATACAGAAATGATCAGGTATTTAAGAAATGCTGGGCACTGTGGTGCACACCTATAATCTCAGTGGCTCAGGAGACTGAGGCAGGAGGATCAGGAGTTCCGAGCCAGCCTCAGCAAAAGTGAGGCTCTAAGCAACTCAGCAAGACCCTGCCTCTAAGTAAAATACAAAATAGGGCTGGGGATGTGGCTTAATGGTCTACTGCCCCTGAGTTCAACCCCCAGTACCCCCCCCAAAATGAGCAAAATGCTAAAGAGATTAAAGAAAAAAGGTAAAAATATGTGAACTTATGGAAGGTTTCAGTATAGACGTGGAAACTTTTTAAAGATTGCATGAAAATATTAGAAATTAAGAACTCAGTCTCAGATGGGCAGAACTCACACATGCTTGCTTAGCAGCCGACTGCACACGGTAGAGGGATGACCTTATGGAGGTGAAATCTGGTCCACATAAATAATCCCAAATGAAACACAAAGACAGCAGCATTTTAAAAGAAACAGTATCTAGCAGTAGTTGTACTTAATACGGCATATCATGCAAGTTGCGCAGGTAGGTTCCTACAGATCTGCACAGCCCGGCGGCTGACATGCCTCCGAGGGACGGAGGCCCCGGGAGAGACATGGGCGTCACTCCAGCACTGCACTGTTTGGGCTCAAATTCTGACCCAGCCACTTAAGAGCTATTTAGCTTTTATGAAAGTGACTTAATCCATCCATGTCTCAGTTTCCTAAATAGGAAGATACCACAAATACGCCTCAATTCATGGGGTCACTATGGTGGTTAAACATCGTGCAAAGCTTTGCCCATGCCTGGTGTGTAGAAGGATATCAACTACTAGGCTCTCTATTCGCCTATGATACTCACTTGAAGAAGAAGGTCTGAACATATTTTGGAAACCATTCTTTGAATATACTCTACCAGGTGAAGAATGGGGTCTTGAAGATGTGTATTTTCGGGGGTGAGGACAGAAAGATTGCCAATTTGGTATAATCGCCATTTTGTGCGTTAAATCCCTGTGACAAAAGAGAACAAGTTACATTATCTTAAAGCACCAATTATAAGTGAGACCACTTCCTGTCTATTCCCTTTCTAAAGGACAGCTGGAGAGTCTCAAAATGCTGCTCACCGTGATCTGCTTCTGCTGCTTCAAAGGCTACACTTAAGATGAACACAAAACCATGATTTTAAATTCCCTGTTTGTAGCAGGTCCAATAAACTTCTAAACTGGAACAATCAATAGGACAACCGTGACTGACTTCCTCAGTGGACAGTCAGGAGTAGCAATCTGAGTTCTCTGAGTTCTCATGAAGGGTCTGCTGCAAACAAACACACAGTCAGAGGCAGAGCTGGGGTAACTGCGGCAAAACTGGTGAAGGAAGGACCCCGAAGGCCTCTCCTCCGTAAGACAAAGGAGAACCGGGCAAACACCATCAGAATCCATTTTCAGAATGCTGGAGATGAACCCAAAGCTCAGAGCAAACTGGGAGATTTTATTCACGAAAAACAGCTAAGTCTCAGGGTGAAGAGCAGGTGAGCATTTAACCAGCCCGCCTCCCTCTCCTGTTGCCCACCCACCCCACACTGGGGCTCTTCCTTGAAAGCACAGCCTGCATTCACAGGGAGTCTCAGCAGCCTCTCTGTCGCTGAGGGGGCACAACAGGACTAGAACTTCTCCATGGCCCCGTTACCAGGAAATCACCATTGTCTGACCTGATGGCTTCCCAAAAGACCACACTCACAAGGCCGTCTTATTTGCACTGATTCAGACCCTGCCCATGAGAACACCTTATTGTGAAGAGGCATTTGATAGAAAAATAAGAGGCAACTGTTACTTTAAATCATAGCTGCCTGAATGTGGCTAATGGAGCAAATGATCAGCTAACCAAAGGCTTAAAGGGAAAAACTGGAGGATGAGACGTACATCGGAGCCTGAAAACCTTCCTCACATCCTTGGGAATCCAGAAGGCAGCCACATGCGTAGAACTGAGAGCCTTCCTAAGCACATTAGACCTTTACACTCAGGAAAGAGCCAAGAAAGCCCCAGCTCTCGCCTCTGGCTGGCCTTAAGGGTCTGCAAAGCAGGAAGTGAAGGCTAAGGCAGAGTTGTCCAGCTAAGTCCTGGAAGAAATGCTCCAATGCACACAAGGAGCCCCCTGGCAAACACTGGGAGATGTTATTCCAGGCAGTTAAGGAAATTTCTCTCCGACCATGAGCTACTCCTAAGCTAATCAGAGACTCTGAAGGCCACGTAGACATGAATACAGACCTCACCAAGTAGGTTAGTGAACAACAAACAACAATAACAACAAAACATGGAAAGGGCTGAGGATATCGTTTCCCTAACTGCCACATCATATGACTTAAATGTCACGTCTTGCTTCTGTAGCTCTGGTGAGGGAACGGCTCCACACGCTAGGCAGGCACCACAAGCCCGTCCGCATGAGGCCTTTGGCTGCATCCCCAGTCCTAAATGTCATGTTTTCAGCAGAAATTCATGGTCCCAATACAGTTGCCTGATCCTTGATGAAGCTGCCAAAAACATACATTGAAGAAAAGACAGGATTTAACAAATGGTGCTGGGAAAACTGATGATCATCCACATGCAGAAGAATGAGACTAGTCCCTTATCTCTCACCCTGAACAACAGTCGACTCAAAATGGATCAAAGACCTCGGATTAAATGAGAAACTATGCAATTCCTAGAAGGTAACACGGGGTGAACACTCCAGCGTATACACACAGGCAATGACTTTCTCAATAGAACCCCTAAAGCTCAGGAAATAATACCAAGAGTTAATAAATGAGAGGGCATCAAGTTAAAAGCTTCTGCACAGAAAAGGAAACAATTAGGAATGTGAAGAGAAAACCTACAGAATGGGAGAAAATCTTTGCTAGCTCCTCTTCTGACAGAGGACTAATGTCCAGAATATACAAAGAACTCAAAAAACTTAACACCAAAAAACCCAAATAACCCAATTAACAAATGGCCAAATGAACTAAATGGACACTTCTCAAAAGAACAAATACAGGGCTGGGGATACAGCTCAGCTGGGAGAGTGCCTCCTAGCACGCACAAGGCCCTGGGTTCAATCCCCAACCTCACCCCAAAAAAGAATAAATACAAAGGATCAATAAATATGTGAAAAAATGTTCAACATCATTAGCAATTTCAGAAATGCAAATCAAAATTACCTTGACATTTCAACTCCCTCCAGTCAGAATGATAATCATTAAGAATACAAACAATAATAAATTCTGGAGAGGACGTGGAGAAAAAGGAACACTTTTACACTGTTGGGATTGTAAATTAGAACAACCACTATGGAATCAGTGCAAGGTTCCTCAATTAGGCTGGGAATGGAACCACCATGTGACCAAGATATGTCACTCCTTGATACTTATCCTAAAGAATCAAAGCCAGCACACTCTAATGATCTACGCACACCCATGTTATAGTAGCACAATTCACAACAGCCAAACTATGGAACCAGCCTAGGTGTCCACCAATAAATGAATGGATAAAGAAAATGTCATATATATATATATATATCACACACACATACATACATACATACACACACACATACATACACACACATACCTACATACACACACATACACACACATAAATACACACACATATACACACACTATACATACATACACACTTACATACATATACATACACACACATATACATACATACACACATACATACATACACACACACACACACACACACACGATGGAGTTTTATTCAGCCATTTCATAAAACTGAAATTATGTCATTTGCAGGAAAATAGATGGAGCTTGAAACCATTCATTATGCTAAGCCAAATTCAGAAGGGCAAGGGTCATTCTTTTTCTCACATGTGGAAGCTAGAGAGGAAAAAGGATAAGAAAGGTGTGAAGGTGTCTCGTGAAAATTGAAGGGAGATCAGTAGAGTAGAGGAAAGGGTCCAGGGAAGGGAGGTGGGAGAGAGAGGAAATCTGGAGGAATAATACTGGCCAAATTATGTTGTCACACTGTGTGCATGTGTGAGTATGTAACAACAAATCCCACCGTTATACACAACATTTTGGAAAAATAAAGCATGGGCCACATAGAAATCATGCAAATAAGAAAAAAGAGTCCAGGGAAATATTCTGAAAGTGTTGAAAGAAAAATAACTAACCTAGAATTCTGTACCTAGAAAATAGATCCTTCCAGGTGAGGTATGAGGTTAGTTCTTAATAGTCAATAATGTCTGATATTTTGTTCTGGAAAATTGTATGCAACATTGAAAACAGAAATGACCTTGGTGATTTTAATTTCCTGTGAACTATATGCCATCGTAAGCTATTCAAGAAATAACAAGGATCTCTGTCCCATAACCAGTATAGAATACCATTTTAGAGACCATTGAGTCAATGTTTGAAATCTAGTCCTCAACACTTACCAGCAGGTGACATTGGCTAAGACGTCCCTCATCCACAAAGTGGGAATAAGGGGCTGGGGTAGTGGCTCAGTGGTAGAGCACTTGCCTAGCACGTGTGAGGCACTGGGTTCGATCCTCAGCACCACATATAAATAAAAAAATAAATAAAGGTACATTAACAACTAAAAAAAAATTTTTTAAAGTCGGAATAAAGGCATTTACCTTATAAAAAATCTTTCCAAAATGAAGAAGAGGAGAAGGAGGAGGAGGAATAGTATTATTATTATTTTTTTCTCAGTCAAATAAAAATTTAGAAAATTGTCACCAGCAGACATGCTTGCAAAATATGTTAAAAGAAATTCTTCAGAAAGAATGAAAAATTATATAGATCAGAAACTCAAATCTGTTTAAAGAAAGAAAGAGCATTAGAAAGAATAAATGAAGGTAAAATAAATATATATGCACCTGAGAACACAGCCCCAATATCCATGAAACAAAAACTGACAAAATTGGAAGGAGAAATAGACACTTCAACAATAATAATTGGAGAGTTTAATGCCTATTTTAAAAATTTTTTTTTAATTTAAGAAACAGAACTGAAAGAGGGAGAAGAAGGGTAAGGAGGGAGGGAGGGAGACAGACACCCCTGGGGTGGAGTGTCCAGAGCTGGTGCCCAAGGGAGTGGGGGTGCCTTGCCCCTTTATAGATTTTAGGTTTCCTTTCTTTTCATGCACCCTTCTTCTCTTTCTGTATTTTTGGCACCAAGGATTGACTGAGGGGCATGTGACCACTCAGCCACATCCCCAGGCCCATCTTGTGTTTTATTTAGAGACAGGGTCTCACTGAGTTGTTTAGCACCTCACTTTTGCTGAGACTGGGTTTGAACTCACGATCCTCCTGCCTCAGCCTCCTAGTTGTGGGATTACAGGCGTGCACCACCACGTCTGGCTCAATACCTACTTTTAATAATGGATAGAATAACTAGACAGAAGATGATGGAGAAAATATAACACCACTATTTATTTGAACAACCCTAAAAATCAACTGGACCTAACAGACATCTAAAGAACATATCCACCCACCAAAAGAAAATACGTTCTCCTCAAATACACAGGGAACATTCTCCAGGATAGGCCATATGCTAGGACATAAAACAAGCCCAAATTTAAAAGGATTGAAATCATCAAATATGTTCTCAAACCACACTGGAATGAAATCAGAAATCAATAACAGAAGGAAATTGCATAATTCACAAATTTGTGGAAATGAGACAACATGCTCCTAAATTACCAATGGGTCAAAAAAATGACAAGAGGAATAAGAAAACACTTTCAGATGGTGAAGATGAAGACAGCATATCAAAATTTATGGGATGTAGCTAAAGCATGGCTCAGAAGGAAACTTATAAATATAAATGCCTATATTCAAAAAGAAAATTTCAAATCAATTAATGAAGATTCTTCCTTAAGAAACTAAAAATATCAGTAAACTAAACTCAAAGGAAGAATGAAAAAAAAATAACAAAGAGAAGAAATACACGAAACTAAGAACAGAAAAGCAATAGAGAAAGTCAACAAAACAAAAAGTTGTTATTTGAGAATAACTGCAAAATTGACAACGATTTAGCTAGACTGGCCAAGAAACAATGAGAATAAAAAACCCAAACTATTAAAATCAAAGATGAAAGGGGACATAACTACTGACCTCAAAGACACAAGAATTATAAAGGGATACTGTCAATAATCATATGCCAACCAATTAGATAACCTGGACGAACTGGGAAAATTCTTTGAAAAACACAAGTTAGTGAAACTGACTACGAGAAGAAGCAGATAATCTAAATAGATCTGTGACAAAGAGAGTGAATTAGTAACCAAAACACCTTCTGCAAAAATAAATAAATAAATAAAGCCCAGGATCAGATGGGCTCACTGTATAAATATTCTATCTAATACTTAAAGAATAATTAAAACCAACCTTAAAAGTCAAATGGAATTAGGAGGGGCTGGTGGTGTAGCACTTGTCTAGCACATGAGAAGCCTGGGCCCAATCTCCCCTGTGTGAAGGAGGAGGAGGAGGAGGAGAGGCGGAGGAAGAAGAAGATGAGGAGGAGCAACACATTCCATGAGGCCAGTATTATCCCAACACCAAAAAACAGACAATGCCACCAGAAGAAACGAAAGCCAAAGACCATATCTGTAGGACGAAGGGTGAAATTCTCAACAAACACTAGCAAACTAGATTCAGCAACATATAAAAAAAAATATTAGCATGGCCAATGGGATTTATCTCAGAACACAAAGGTAGTTGAACATATAAGAATCAATCAATATGATACACCATATTAGTAGAGGGAGAAATGGAAGAGAAAGCACGTGACCATCTCAACAAATGCAGAAAGGGCATCTCACACAATGCCACACCCTCTTAGGGTTTTAAGAAGCAGCAGCAGTCAGGCACCACGGTGCACATCTATAATCCCAGCAACTGGAAAGGCTGAGACAGTAAGATCCCAAGTTCAAGGTCAGCCTCATAAACAGAGAGAACCTGTCTCAGGATTTAAAATAAAAAAAAAAAATCTTTATAGGACTGGGGCTGTATGTAGCTTCGTGGTAGAGCACCCCTAGTTCCATGCCCAGTACCATAAACAAATAAATAAGTAAAATTAACTCTATGAACTAGGACTAGAAGGGAACTTCCTCACCTAATGAAGAACAATTCACAGAAAATATCATACTTAGTGATGAAAGACTAAAATCTTTACCCCTAAAATCAGAAACAGGACAAGGTGTCTGCTCTCACCATTTGTATTCGACATTGCACGAAGGTTCTAAACAGGGAAATGAGGCAAGAAAAAGAAATACAGAAGCATCCACATTAGAGTCTAAGAAGTAAAACCATTTCTGTTTATAAGTGGCGTGACTGTGCATACAGAAAGTGTGAAGGAATACAGACACACATGCCAAGTGTGCACACATGCACGGGGTGTGCACACATAACTGTTAGAACTAATAAACCCACCAGGAGTGTTGCAGGATACAAGATTAATATGAAAAATCAATTGTATTTCTATACACCAACAATGAAAAATCTGAAAATAAGATTAAGAAAACAATTCCAGTTTCAATAGTATCAAGGGCTATGCATGTGCTTAGTGGTAAAGTGCTTGCCCAGGCTCAACTCTATAACATTGTCAAAAAGAATAAAAACACTAAGGAATAAATTTAACAAACAAAATTACAAGGTTGTATACTTAAAACTAAAATATATTGTAGAAAAAACAAACAAGACCTGAATGAATGGAAAACACACTCATGGTTAGATGGTGATATGGCTCAAATTGACCTACAGAGTCAACTCAATGCTTCTCAAAATCCCAACTACCTTTTGTAAAGAAATTGGCCAACTGATCCTAAAATTCATACAAAAATTCAAGTGATTTGGAAGAGCCAAAAACAATCTTAAAAATTAGAGTGAAGTCTGTGGATCTACACTTTCTGATATCAAAACTTTATACAAAGCAACAGTAATTAAGACAGTGCGGTGCAGGCGTAGAACAGAATCGAGTCTAGAAATAAGCCCTTCCATTTATCATCAACTGATTTTGACAAGGATGCCAAGACCACGCAATGGAAAAATAATAGTCTTTTCAGCAAACAGTGCTGAAATAATGGTTATCCACTGGGAAAGGATGACAGTGCACCCCTACCTCACACCATATGAAAAAGTTAAGTCAAAATAGATGAAAGATCTAAATTTAAGAACTAAAACTATGAAATTCTTCAGAAGAAAACAGGCATAACCCCTTTGACTTCAGATTAGACAATGATATCTTCAAAATGACATCCAAACACAAGCAACTAAAGAAGAAATAGATTATTTGGACATCTTCAAAATTAGAAAGTTCTGTGTTTCAAAAGGGACTATCAAGAAAATGAAAAGACAGCCCACAGAATGAGGTTGTCTTTTAGAAATTTAGGAATTTTAGAAAGTTTCTAAAAAATTAGAAAATTTTTGATAATCTTACGTCTGATATGGATTCAGTATCTAAGAATATACTAAGAACTCAATATATTAGGAAGTATTGGCAAGAATGTAAAGCTATTGGAATCCTCATACATACTGGTGAAATGTAAAATGGTACAGCTGCTTTGGAATACCATTTGGTAGCTTCTCAAAAAGTTAAATATAGAGTTAACATATGGTCAAGCAAGTCCACTCCCAGGTATATACACAAGGGAATTGAAAACATATGTCCACACAAAAACTTGTACATAAATATTCATAGCAGCATTATTCACAATAGCCAAGAAGTGCAAACAACCCAGAATTCCTTCAAGTGACGAGTGGATAAGTGGTATATCCTTTCAACAAACTGTCATTCAGCCATGAAAAGGAATGAAGTACTGATTCACCCTACAATGCAGGTGAATCCTAAAAACATGTGCTAAGGCAAACTCAGAAGCCCACATACTGTATCACCCATTTATATGAAATGTCCACGTTGGGCGAATGCACAGGACAGGAAGCAGAGCAAGGTGGGGTGAGACTGCTAACAGGTATAGGGTTTCTTTTGGGGTGAATTGATAGTGGTAATGGTTATATGACCATGTGAAATACTAAGAGCTACTAGATTGCACACATGAAAAGAATGCATTTTATGGTATATAATTCACCCTGCAACCAAGAAGAGGAGGGGAAAGGAGAGGGAGAGGAAGAGCAGCAGCAGCACTGGCAGCACCAAAGGAAAAGCTGCCCTCGGGGCACCTAAGGCCACAATGCCCTGTCTTAAATGTGTCTTTATTTGTTCTGATTACCATGCATGACAGTAGGATGCATTCTGACACACCCTACAGAGTGGAGCGTGACTTCTCACTTGTCTGGTTGTTCATGAGGTAGAGTTACACAGGTCATGTGATCATATGTGCACATAGGGTAATGATATCCTGTTCATTCTACTACCATTCCAGCCCCCCTGCCCTGTCCCCTCCATTCACTCCCCTCTCTCCAGGCCAAAATACCTCTACTCTTCCCCCTCCCTTATTGTGAATTGACATCCACATATGAGAGAAAGCATCCGGGCTTGGGTTCTTTGGGGTTGGCTTATTTCACTTAGCATAATATTCTCTGGTTCCACCCACTTACAGCAAATGCCATGATTTCAATCTTCTCTAAGGCGGCGAGTACTCCATGGTGTACCTACACCAGTTTCTCTATCCACTCATCTGTTGAGGGCACGGAGGGTGGTTCCACAGTTTAGCTGTTGTGAATTGAGCCAACAGTGCCCTTTTGATAATTTTTGAGGTGACATATTGACCTGATGGTTTTTCAGACTCTGATGAAATGACCTTGCAGATAAGAGGCAAAAGCACCACACTGAGAAGGCTGCCCCGGGTTACAGGGAACTCTTTCCTAGGCCTCCACCTGGGCTCCCAGAGCTAATCCGGCTATTTCCTCACCAACCGCAGGCCCGGTGCTCTGTCACCAGACCGTCACGTGCACTTGCCATGTTTGACTCGGACTCTGCCAGCCTGGCAAACAGCAAGGTGGCTCATCAGGGTTTCAGAAAACAGGAGAAATTTAGCCTGACTCATCCACAACTAAGAAGCAATCTCCCCCTTAGTTCAAGTGAATCAAGGAAGTTGTACAGCATAACGCCTGATGCTGACTTGGCTAAGCCACTCAGCCAACAAAACCAAACAAAAGACAAGATTCCCCTACTGTGCTTAACATGTTAAATACGTAATGAGCATTCAGAACAGATGCATGGCACTGTGAGTACACAGAATCAGACTAGACAATACCTCTGAAGCCATCAATTTGAAGATCCCCAAAGTTTACAGGGTTAAACAAAATAATAAGAATATCCATAAGAAACCCATATTAGCTAGTACTTTTTTTTTTTAAAGAAAGAGTGAGAGAGTGAGAGAGAGAGACATTTTTAATATTTATTTTTTAGTTTTCAGCGGACACAACATCTTTGTTGGTATGTGGTGCTGAGGATCAAACCCCGGGCCGCACACATGCCAGGCGAGCGTGCTACCGCTTGAGCCACATCCCCAGCCCAGCTAGTACTTTCTTTACCTGACTTTTAGCAGGCACTGACTGCCTTGCACTGGATGATCTGGAGACCCACTGTTACCTGCTATACTCTGTTGGCAGGTTCCTGTGAGTAAGCAGTGCAACATAGTGTATAGGTCTGTTTTCTGTTGCTATAACAAAACACACAAGGCTGGATACTTTATTCAGAAAATAAATAAAATAAGCCTCTTTATACGGAGGTTTATTTAGCTCTTAGTTTTGAAGCCTGAAAGTCCAAGACCAGGAAGCCCCATCTATTGGCCTCTGGTGAGGGGCCCCTTGGTGGCATCACAAGATAGTAAGTAGATGGCACAATGGGAAGAGCACATGTAAGAGGAAAAGATCACGTAGCAAGACCCAAAGCCAGAGTGGGATTCAGTGTTCAATCTGACTTTCTTAGAACCCCCAGCTTTCTTGGGAACTAACCAGGGTCCCATGAGGACATGGGTCCCTTTCAGAGGTATTGCTCCCAGTGACCTGATCCTCGCACCAAGCCCCTCATAAAGATCCCACCACCTCTTAACACTGCCACGCTCAGGGCCAAGCTTTGACATTGATCCTTGGGGCCCCAAGGGAGTCTCCCCATAGATGGTCCCGTGAGAAGACGAGAGGGCCAGAGCAGGCCTGGTGTCAGGCAGAACTGGCCGTTCGGACCCAGGCCCCGGGCTGCCCCAGGGCAAGGCTGCAGCCTTCTCTCTGTGGCTCCGCAGAGGTGCTCCTGGCAGAGGTGCCCTGGGAGCCGGACCTGAAGCCTGAACAGGGAGGAGGTGTGCAGCCAGGGCCAACGCACCACAAAGACCCCAGGGAGGTGGGGGGGGCGGGGTGTTCACAGAAGCTGCCAGGGCCACCAGGGCACTGAGACAGACCAGAAAGAGCTCAGGGCCAAGGATACACCTTTCAGCAAACTACAGCCAGCCCCGTGATGGCGGTGGGAAGTCACTAACCCCGAGGCAGGCGGGCAGCTCTCATGCAGGTAGCCCCAGCAGCAGGACGCCCACCCTGGAGGCCCTGCAGAATCACATGCTCACCCTCAAGGTGAAGGTCAAAGGACGGGCACCACGAATCTAATTAGCAGCAGGGATTGCTGGCAACCAAACTCCCTAAGCCACATCCAAACTGCAGCACAAGGCTTACACCATGTGAGCCTCAGAACCTCAGCAGAGTTCCACATTAGGACTGAATCAAACCAGAGGATCACAGCGCAGCTGATTTCCAGGATTCTACTGAAGAATGGAGGTTGGTATGTGTTCACCCAGTTGGTGCACATTTAGTAACCCCCTTCTGGGAGTCTGGGGATCAATGAATAAAACAGGTAAACTTCTGGACTCCATGATGGAACACTGTAGTGATGGAAGACGGACAAGAAAGGAAATAAGCAAACAGACCAGTGAGTAAGCAGCAGGGAGGTCCCGGGGACACTGAGCCAAGGTCTGAAGGAGACAGGGAGCGGGCAGCACAGCTAGGAGGATGAAGACACACCAGCAGAACCTGGGGGACTCTGTTGTGACCAGTGAGTGGCATGTGGAGCCCCTGGAGGGTTCTGTGCAAGGAGGCCATGATCTGCTGGAAGTCCTACAGGTGCAAGAAAGAAACCAGGTGACAATTAGGAGTCTGTGCAGAAACCCAGGCAAGAGATGGCGGCCTGGGCCAGTGTCGATAAGTGCTTGATTCCAGTACATTCTAGAGGGAGGGACAGCTCTGTTCTCCCACAGCTTTGATTTGGCAGGCAAGAGAGGCTGGACCATTAGCTGCCATGGGAAAGACGTCGGGCTAAACGGTGTGGAGGATGCGATTCCATCCCGGACACGTCAACCTCGGAATGCCCACAGATAGCCAAGTAGAGGTGCTGAGTAGATATCCACACCTGAATTCAGGGGGCAGATTGGGGCTGGAGAAAGAAGTTTGGGAATTGTCAGAATATAATATATAAAAAAGCATCACCAAAATGCAGGACTAATTTTAAAAAATAATAATAACAAGGTCCCAGAGCTGAGCGTGGGCCTTTCCAGGTTGCAAGACGGAGTCCGGGCAGATGAGCAGGAAGCAGAGGAGACACAGCAAAGCGGAGACTCGCGAGTTCTCAAGATCACACTCCAAGGACGCTGGGGGAGGGCAGCTGTGCCAAATGCTACAGTGACAGTCACGTGAAAGGACCACCAACTGGCCCTCAGTGCGGGACCCCCATGGGAACCTTGGGCAGCCAGGGTGGGCAACAGTGCGGCCGGAACGCGGGAGAAAAGCCTGGCTCGGCGGCTCCAGAACAATTCAGAGGACGGGACCGAGACTCGACCGCCCGAAGGACTGCAGAGCGCAGAGGTGGTGTGGAAGTGGCCGAGGGAGAGGGTCGAGAAGTTTCCTTAAGACGGGACACTCTGTGGCCTGTTGGGACACCATGACGGAGGCCAAGAGCAGGGTGCAGGAGGGAAAGGAGGGGACTGCTGATCCCGTGGGATTGCGGTGGAGAGGGGAAAGAGGGGACCGCGTGCCCCCATCTCAGCAGGGAGGAGCCCTCCCTAGGACCCTGGCCGGTCCATTCACTCACCACAGAGAAGCCGCAGCAGGTGGGCCCAGGACCCAGGAGCCTGTGGCAGTTGCCTTCTCGTTCTGTTTTCTTGTTGAAACAGGAAGTCAGGTCACCAGCGGCAAGGAGGCTGGGGACAAGGACTTCAAGGTGCAGGCCAAGGAGTGAAAGATCCCTAGCAGAAGAGGGGGCAGTGGGGAGCAGTGACTGGCAGGGAGCATTGAGTCCATCTGGGGTTTGGCTTTGCCTGGACACTTGGCCGCATGGGGAGGAGGGAGCTGGGTTTCCCCCGGGCCAGGGTCTCAACAAGCAAGGGGCGCGTGGTCCCCCACAAGGAACACCAGCAATAGCGGGAACTCCCTGTGACTGAAGCAAGGGACGAGGCTGAAGAAATTAGGAGATCAGCTTCGACCCCACGAGGAATTTTAAGAAGAAAAAATAAAACGTCGACCTCCATGAGCATTCGCCGGGGTCTGTCTCCGCCAGGAAATGAGCTTGGGGTTTCTAGAACCTGCCCTGCAGCCCTCCACACCCAGTCACTGCCCTTCCCACTGGGGAGGCAGACACTTGGCCCTGGGCCACACCAGGGCCGAGCCCAGAGCTGGGGACTGGCCTCCCTCCTGTGGCGCAGAAGTCCCTTCCCAGACACGGAGTTCCCGTGGCCGTCAACAACTGAGGCTCTCCTTTGACAAAACCAGTTGAGCTCCTGAGAGGCAGCAGGCAGTCACTGGCGCCCAGGGTTGTGTGTCTGGCCACTACTGCTGGCCCTTCGCCTCCCCTGCCCGGCATGCACAGCGAACCTACCAGGACTGCAATCTGCGGTTGCTGCTGCTGCTGCCTAGAACCGTGCTCCTTATTGTAGCCACCAACCCCTCCCTGAGAGCACGAGGCGTGCCAGGGCCCTGGCCTGTGCCTTCTGTACCACCTGAGGAGAGAGATAATCACCCGAAGAGCACTGCCTGGCGTGCCTTTATTACTTGAATACAAAGAGAGTCAATTCAAGAAACACTTAGTTGAAGACAGCGTGAAAAAAAATCATAATCATATGAAAAGTAATTCCTCCTAACGCCACGGAGTGCACGGCAGGAAGTAACCCTCTTCCAGCGGGAGAACGGTCCGGTGACCTGTTGGGTCTTCCAGTGCCATTTCCCACAGTGGCAGGATGGTAAAAGCCAGGGAGACTTTAGTCTCGGTGCGGGTACTCTAAGGAGCCGATCTGGACAGTAGGAATGGAGCCCACCGGGGCTGGCCCTAACCCTCCGTCTGGGTCCAAGCACCTTTCAAGCAACAATTCTCTCCACGATGAACGCTGTTTTCAGCAAACCCCAGGCCACACACACGTTGACAGGTCCAAGATCAGAGGGGGAAATGCCACACACCGGCCCTGCAGCCGCTCACCAGCTGGCTCAGGTATAAAAGATCACAGCCACCAGGCTGTGATCCATGAGAGTTTGGGTCCTGTCCTTGGTCAAACTGCACTGACCGAGGACCAGGGAATCCACTGTTGTGCGGGAGCTGACAAGGTGGTCTCACTGAGCAGAGTGGAATCAGGGATGGCGGAGCTGGCCAGGCGCACGGGAAAGGGTGGTGAGCAGGCACAGGGAGCGGTGGGACAGGAGTGGTGACTTCCAACGTCCCGCAGCACAGCAGGTCAACCGAGGCTGGCACAACTACCTGCAGGTTTAACCTGAGAACCTGGAGTGTCAGACACAAAGGAAAGAGACGCGGGCCAACTGCCCTGATCCGATCCTTATGTACCCTGTAAACACGGGCAATCCCCGTGTCTGTTAAAGTAAGAACTACATTGTAAGGTTAAATAGGACTCCAGCGCTGCTCTAAAGCATCCCTAATGTGTGCTGTGGCCTCCCTCAACCCGTCTCAAGAGTCAAAGGCCCCCTCGAGACGCTCTCCACGGCTCGTCAACAGAGAGGACCCAGCTGTTCCATTGGTGGACTCCTCAGGTGGAATTTGTATTGTCATCAACATCATTGTCTTTTAAATGCTGTTACTTTCCACTTAAAAATTAATTTTAAAAAGGCTGTTGACATAGGCACACAGTTATGGATCAGCGGTTCTCAAAGTGGGGCCCTGAGCTAGCTCTGTAGCTTCCCCTGGTCCCTTTTGGAAATGCACTCTCCCAGACAATCAGATCTGAACCTCTGGGGTGGATGCAGCTACTGGGTGAGAAGCACCTGAGGCTGACGGACTCTGTGTAAGGACGCTCAGGTGTGCAGTCCCCACTGTACAGTGAAGCCAAGCAGGAAGCCAGCGCTAGATTCAACTCACAATGGAGCACGCATTTTGCTGGTCACAGGTATTATCCTATTTAATCACTGACCTGCGACGGTCTCCTGAGTTAGATACCATCATCCACATTTGTAGAGGTGGGGAACTTAAACTAGGGAATTAAACAAGGAAAAGTCAATTTACTCAGAACAGTGAGGCCAGGACCCACACTCCCCTGAATTTAATCCTAGGCTTTCTGCCTGATTGTACCAGGGTGTGTGTGTGTGTGTGTGCATGCACACATGTGCCTGTGCATGTGTGCACACACATTTTTATACACATGTCTGAGCGATCTGTGTGCATCCTAATATGAAGAGATAAGAACGATGAAGTCTATATATATTTGAAGGGAAATAAGACAATCCCTGTATCCATCTACAGGAAGAATAACCTGAGGTTGCAAAATGTCTAATAACTCTTCAACTTACTCAAAAGAACACAACAAAATTAAAAACAAGTCATCCACATAAATTTCTTGTCAAATATTAGGATTCCAGGGCTCTTGGCATCAACAGCTGAAGGTGGTCTCGCATCCAGTCCCTCCCGGCCTAACCTCTCAGGCAGGCTGCCCCGGCCAGCCCTGTCTCCTGCTCCACACGTAGGAATTGCAAGAATGCAAGCTGATTTGCAAATAGATTCCAAATGATAGGGTATCATAAAAAACAATTCAGCCAGTCCTCTGGGTTCAATCTAGCAGAAACATCCTGGTTACAAACTGACCCGCCTCCACACCGGCAGCCCCACAGGCTGAGCCACAGCCTCCTCCACCAGGGTCTCCCCAGACCCTGTGCAGCCTCCCCCCCTCCCCCCAGCCTCATCCTCACAGAGGCCTCTGGCAGGGAGGCTCTCGAGTCCACCCATACGCTACGAGGCACACCGCAGACCCAGGGAGCAAACTCACCATCTAACACACCTCTCCAAGCTGAGGCGTTCCCGGATGGAAGTGGTCATTATAACGAGGACGGAGAAACAGCGTGTCTAGAGAAGCAGCCCCCTGGGGACTTCCCACGGATGCCATCATGGAAACACAGTGGGGAGAAGGAACCGCAAAACAGCTGCCCTGGGACAGTGGGGACCGTCTCAAACCTGGCTCCTGCCCACCTCTCTCCTCAGGCTTCCCGCAGCCCTGTGGGTGCCACTGCCCCACTCCTCTCCAAGGACTCCCCTCAGGCCTCGGGGGGACGGGCCTGCACCTGCTTCCTCTGTGCCGTACCTGCCACCATCTGGAGTGACACTGTAAACTAGACTATGAGCTCCATGACACAAAACAGCCGCTGTGCCCAGCCCCAGGGCACTCGGCAGAAGCCCCAGCCCCAGGGCACTGGCGGCTTCACAACCCTGTCACTTGGCCAGCACTTTCCTCCCAACACACACCCACACCCACGCACACTCACCATGCTCAGCACACACACAACACTCCCCACACAACACACACTCCTAACACACTAACCAAGCACACCCACACCTCAGCACACCACACACGCTGCACACGCTCCCAGCCTCCCCAGAGCACTCTCACATCCTCCCACACCTGGATCTCACGTAAGATCACCCCTCTCCTCCCAACCACGACGGCAGGGTCCACCCCATGCACGAACCTCACATTCCCCCTCTACTGAGCACAGGGACCAGTGTCCAGAAGTCTCCTTAGTTGACACCTGTGACCTTACGATTGTTCAGTGTCCCTCTTCCCGTTAGTCCTTCAATGTCATGAGCGCAGGGACCAGGACTGTGTATGTGTGTGGCACCCACTCCGTCCTGCAAAGACCAGCGCGCGCTGCCCGGGGCTCAGCAGAGCAGCTGTGCCCGCTGTGAGCCACATTAGTGCGGAAGCCCCGCGGCAGCTCCAGCGCCTGAGGAAGCAGTTCACGGTGACTGGTTTGTGACACTCTTCCTCCATTGTGGGCATAAAAATGTCATTTGGGGACCTGTCTCAGAAGCCCACTATCACCGAATGCCTACCTCCAGGCTCCCCACATTTACAATGACCACAGACACAGACACGGCCACGGGAGGGAAGCCCAGTGGTCACCAGCACTGACCCCAGGTCAGCCTCCAGCAGCGACTCCCAGCTGGGAACGGTGCACCTCAGGCAGCACCCAGCCCTGCCGCAGACGGGGAGGTTCCCACGCCTATTTATAGTCCAGCCAAGTCCCTGGGAGTCTCAGATCCAGCAGAGGAAAGTTTCCAGGGCCTCCTGGCTTCCGCCGGAGGAACTGAAGCCTTTGCTGCTGCTGCCACCTATAGTGAGAAGTGGGAACTGGGAGATGAGAAAGCCCCCTGCCAGCCGCCCTTGGGTCCCCCACACCCCCATGAGGCAGGCTGACTCTGCTTTCTAACTCCTGTGGTCATCTCATCCTGGCGGTCACTGAGCACCAAGGTAAGGCCATTCGTGCCAGCCCAGATGACAGACAGGAAGGTTCCAGACAGTCTTGGCACAAAAGTCATTGTTTAGCGACGGTGTTGACTGAGGCAGACCAGAAGGAAGGGGAAACAGGGCATTACCAACAGGAAGGCACCTCTCCCTTCGGCACTCTGTGTGAGCCCCCTGGGCAGCACGTGGCGGGGTCAGAAGCAGCTCACCTGGCTTTGGTGCTGCACGATTTGGTGCTATTGGCTTTGATGGCTTTGATATGGTTGCCATTCCTTTTCATTTCCTTCAAGTTAAAATATTTTTGAATTTGAGAGTTCTGAAAATAAAAGAGCAATGGGGTTAGCACAGATTGGCAGACGGACGGACTTCCTTGGTTAGCTCATCAAGCCACCGGGATGGGGCCTCTGGGTTTGCCAGATCTCACAGGGTTTGGAGGCTACTGGAGACCCGCCTGGAGACCTCAGGCAAACCTTCTGCGAGAAAGTCACACTCAACCTAGGACTCCCACCTGGAGGGACCCCAGGTGAGCACCACCTGAGCACGCTCCTCCTCCTAAGCCTCAGCACCCCGACTCACTCAACACGACACAGTTCCTGCCAACTCTCTTCCTCAAAAACAACCAAAAAAAAAATCACTCCCAATGTGGGTCACCTCATGTTACTTTGTTGCTTAGAACATTCCAGTTGTCAGATGCAGCCTGAGCCCTGCTATTCCTCCTGCTGCCTCCCGCCTGGAGTCCCCAGGCCTCTGCCACACTGGCCTATAGGAGCTCCTTCTCCTTCCCATGCAGACTCTTTAAGTATCCAGGGATTGTAACCTCTTCCTGGCCCCCCATCCCCTCCCTCCCCACCACACTCCTCCCATCCTATGTAGGGGCCTCAGAGGCACCTGAGGTCTGGGTAGAAGCAGCCTGCTGCCCGTCTATACTCCACCTCTGGCTGGGGTGGGATGCCACCTAAGAATCTGTATGGCTGACACGTTCCCTGGGGACACTGTCTCCAGTGCCACTTCCCTGAGGAGCCTCCCTGGACAGCCGCCAGGGCCAGCCTCTCGCGCGCACACTGTTGCCCCTTGGTCCAGCTTGCAAGATGCGCCTGTGGATGAGTCACTGACCAAGGCCTGGCTCCTGCTGGACTTGAAATTCCATCAAGAATTCTAGAGCTGAGCTGATTTATGCTATCATTGCCTCCCAGATCTGACGCTGGTGACAAATTCAGAGTTCCAAGAGACACAGTGAAGCTTCCCCTCCTGAAGCCTGGCGGCCGAGACAGAAATGCTCTCTTTTCCGCCAGCCAGTGGGCCGTCTCCCTCTGATCTGGAGAACACTCCCTGCCCTCTGCGTCCCTGATGCCACTGTCCATCTTCCCCACAGAAAGAGCCTTTCCAATCCCTCCCAGCTCTCCCTCTTCCTCTGCCCCATCCGTCTCTTCACCAGGGCTCATCTTCCTCATGCACAAATACATTATTCCCCTGCTTAAAAATACAGGATGCAAATTATACACGTGCAAAAGCATCTAGGACTGCACCTGGAAAAGGTTGTGCACAAAACCTGGTAAAATCCGAACAAAGCCTTCAGTTTAATTGGCACTGACTCTCGTTAAATCGGTTTTGATCACCAGGCCATGGTCATTCTGCAGGATGGGATCGTGAGTTCAAGCTGGGAGTGCACAGCAACTCCTGCTCTAACTTTGTAACTTGTAGATGAAACTAAAATTGTTTTATATATATATATATATATATATATATATATATATATATATATATATATATATATATATTTTTTTTTTTTAACTGCAATACTTCTCCAGAACCTACAAGCCGAAACTCCAACAGCTACCTGTGGGTGGGCCACTGACATGACTAACAACCTGGCCAGGGTGACTGCCCCAGGCCACTCCCTCCACACAGGCTGTTTCCACACAGTGCTCCAACTGCCCATCAAGTTCTTCCCTCCAAAGTTCCAGTTCATGCTTTTGCTAGAATGTTCTTCAGCCTTGTCCACCTGGCACACTTCAATTCATCTTTCAAGACTGAGGGTATAGCCCCTTCCTCCATGAAGCCTCCCCAACCGCCTTCAAAAAGTCTATCAAGCCTCTGCAGAGAGCCAAGGCCCCAGGTGTGTTTGCTGTTTTATTTAATAAAGGGGGAAAACATCAAAGGTGCTGCAGTTCATCACTTGGACATAAGGTCTGCAGCGTAAGCACTGCTACCCCTGTAATCCCAGCAGCCCAGGAGGCTGAGACAGAAGGATTGTGAATTCAAAGGCAGCCTTGGTAACAGTGAGGCACTAAGCAACTCAATGAGACCCTGTCTCTAAATAAAATACAAAATAGAGCTGGGGATGTGGCTCAGTGGCTGAGTGCCCTTGAGTTCAATCCTGGTACCCCTCAAAAAAAATTAATTTATTTATTAAAAGGGCTGGGGTGGCTCACTAGTTAAGTGCCCCTGGGTTCAATCCCCAGTACCACCAAAAAAAAAAAAAAACTAAACAAAACAAAACAACAACAACAACAACAAAGCAGTACCCTCCAAATAAGCACAAAGTCACAGATTTTCAGATACACTTCTTCACCACAGGCCAAAACACAATTAGAAGGCTCTTCCCCTGATGTATTTGTTTATTTGCCAAAGAAGTATTGATGTCCAGCTTTTAACAGATGCTATTTATATCAGAATCATAACAAAAGTGCCATCCATCTGCCTTGGCATCCAGAGAAAACACAATTCAACACAAGAGTAAAAAATGTGCGCAGCCAAACAGAGATGGCACCAAAAGCAAAAATTATTGGAACTGGTAGCATGGGGGAGGTAGTTGGGGATTAGCACTTGACTACATTGAAAAAAACTATAAGCAACACAAAAGATCTTGGCAGTTAAAACCAAACACTTGAGAAAAACCTCTCCTCGTCTATTCCACTGTCAAATGGATGGTCTGTCATATCTGGGGACACATATTATGAAGCTCCCTCTAAGACTTCCGTTCGCTTCCATGTATCCCTGGGTCATTCACTGAGTGTCTGTGCTTTGGGACAGTGGGAAAAACAAAGGACTTGGAGTCAAGCAGACTTGGGGTCAATCTGGCTCTGCTATCTACTGTGCAAACTTGAAAGTTAAATAACCTCTCCCTGAACCAGTTTCCTCATTTGCAAAATGGAAATAACATTTCTCCTTAAAACAAGAATTCTTAACCTGGAATCTAGGGACCACATGTCCACACGTGTGCATCTGTAAATCTATAAACTCTGAGATTGAATACACACTTGTATGTGATTTAACTATCTTTGCTTTACTCAGAGCAAGTGACCCCCCCCCCGAAAAAAAGTTTAAGTCTATTAAAAGCCAGGAAAGGACTCCAGCTCACACTCCTAAAGTGCCTGGCACACAGTAAGCTTTCACTGTTTGGTTGCTGTTCCTCTTTTCAGGTCCTGGGAATGTACAGAAAGATAAACCAGAGCACAGGACATATGTCAGGCAGACTGTTGCTGTGTAGGTACTAAGTTTTGCCGGGCGCATTGGTGCATGCCTGTAATTCCAGTGGTTTGGGAGGCTGAGGCAGGAGTATTGCCCCAGCAACTTAGTGAAGTCCTAAGCAACTTAGCAAACCCCTGTCTCAAAATAAAAAAAATAAAAAGGGTGGGGATATGGCTCATGGTTAAGGCTCAATCCCTGGTACAAAAAAAAAAAAAAATAGGATGCTAAGTGTCATCTCAGGATATTGAACAAAGCAGTCCAGAACACCCCTGCAGGAGGTGCTGACAGGCAGAGGCGCCCCGAGTGCCAAGAGAGGGAGGTGACCACTGCTGCAGCACCTCAGTGCCTAGACGGGGCCTGGCAGTGGGCAAGTGCTCAATGAATCACTGCTAAGGAAATGTACAAGTAAAGGACCGAACCAACCAAGGGGACAGGATAACACTGTTCACAAAGTCCGACAGTGGAGGCAATCAGAGGGTGTTACTGGAAACGATTATTCAGGAATCTTTAATTTCAGTATTCAATTCCAACACAGTAGCCCACACGCTCCCTGATAGTGGAACGCTAAGCCTCCACTTAACCTCACCCACCTGTAACCCAGGCCCTTCCCAGTCTCTGAGATGAGCCCCATTAGAAAGTTCTCTTTGATCTAGGTAACACAGAACTGTTATTTTCCAGGAGGAAATACAAGGTTTTGTTTAGGAGGATCGAAAGTTCAAAGCCAGCCTAAGTAAGACACTAAGCAACTCAATGAGACCCTGTCTCTAAATAAAGTACAAAATAGGGCTGGGGATGTGGCTTAGTGGTCGAGTGCCCGAGTTCAATCCCCAGTACCAAAATCAAAACCAAAAAAAAAAAAAACCAAAAAGTCTTGTTTACTTGTACAAAACGATGCAACTTCCTTCTTTTTTTCCCTTGGGTTGACAAAATGTGCAGATAAATTTGCAGTCCAACTCTACTCCTTATCTCCGACGATCTATGCCTTCTCTTCTCTCCTAATGTTATTTTCCCACTCTGTGTGCCTTTTTTCGTGATCCTGATTTCCATGTTTCTATTTTACCACATTGCAGGTATTCTTACAAGTCCAAGTCTTGGCAGGATTCGGGGAGTATACAAACACTGGAGAGTGGTAGAGTACTAGTCAAGAACACAGGTCCTATTATCAGGCAGCCTGGAATAAAGGCCATGTTCTAGCATTTATCAGCTTTATAAAGTCCTTTAACCCGTGTCCCTGAAATTGGGAAAAGCAACTCCTTTTACACAGGCAGGTTATGAAGGTAAGCAAAAAAAAAAAAGCATGTGGACCCCAACCCAGGCCAACAACATTGTAAGTGCTCAACATTATACAAACTAAAGACAAATAGTTGGAGAGAAAAATAACAGATGGCACCTGAAACAAGTAAACAAAATAAAAGTCAGAGGTCAAAACCAAGAGAAAGAGAAGTTAAAAGTGAAGCCTTTTGCCCAGCACAGTGGCACATATCTGTAATCCCTGAAGGCTGAGGCAGGAGGATCGCTAGTTCAAAGCCAGCCTCAGCAACTTAGTGAGACCCTGCATAGCTTAGTGAGACCCTATCTCAAAATAAAACATAAACAGGGGTGGGATGTGTCAGGCACAGTGGCGCATGCCTGTAATCCCAGAAGCTCTAGTGCCACTCAGTGAGACCCTATCTATAAATATAAAAATATAAAAAAGGGCTGGGAGTATGACTCAGTGGTTAAGCACCCCTGAGTTCAATCCTCCGTACCAAGAAAAGAAAAAAAAAAGAAGGCCTTTAGTACCAGAAATATATTATATTCATGTTCTTTAATCACAATTTCCTCAAATACACCCCTCTTCCAAATAGCGAGGGCATCAAAGTGAATTAATATCTAAATAGAATGTTAAGTAATATAATCAACAAAATTGTGCAAGCCTAGATAAGGAGTATTTTTTTGATAGACACACTTCACAAAAAGACCATTTGTAGCATATAAAGAAAGAAAATTATGGTTGATTTCTTTTCTCACCATTTCTCCTATTCATTATGCAGCTTAGTTTTCAATCCTGGAAGGGGAAGGAGACATCCAGGAAACCCTCTTGACTCTCAGCATGTACTAACTTCATACAGTCACTCAATACACACCTGTAAAGAAGATTCACTAAAGCAGTGGCCTTGTGAGTGGCCACTGGCATCTGACCACAGTTCTGGGCTGGACAGGGACCATTCTACTGAACATTCTCACAGAGCTGGCTCTGTCTCTAGGTGCTGGTCAGCCGCAGAGGTCACAGCATGAGTGCTGAAGAAATCGCAGTCCACAGGGAAGCAGTGAATGGCTGGAAAGGGGCAGGAAAAAGGCAGAGAAAATTGGAGAACAAAATTTAAGTTCTCAAGTAAATATTTCTTGACATATTATCTACAAACACCTATCAAAAACCAAATATTAAACTGAATGTGGAGGGGAAAGGGAAAGCATTATATAACTAAAACAGAATCCTTGTCCTCAAAGACAAGGTTGGATGGAGGCAAATATATTCACAGATGACCACTCGTGCCTGGCTGGCTTTCCAATCCCCAGACCTTCCCTGAATAAACATTTGCTGAATTGAAGGTAATGGATAAAATAAGGATAAAGGCACCATAGAGTGTACAAATAGAATTTATTTATGCCATTTCTGTAAGCTTACCCCTTAAGGATTACTAATGCAATTTTTAAAAACACTATGAAGTCTCCAAAGTGATGTAGGAGCCTGCTTAATGCATCAAGATGTCCTCAAAGCTAAGATTTTCAGGAAAGGAGAGAAAGGGAGGGGAGGGATAATAGGGACAACTATCTTCACTAAGACCAGAATCACACTACATTTCACAAAGTGCTTCCAGACAAAATGAGCGAGATTGGGCAGGGATGGCTATGTGTGGCTATGTGTGGTCCAAGGGGAAGAGTGGGGAAGAGCAGAGATTTGCCACTATGCAGAAACGCGTTTGTATTTTGGCTTTGAGGTTTTCTAGTTGTGTGATCTGGACAAACCCCACAGACTCCAAGTCCTCATCTATAAGCGGGAGTTAATGGTATTCAAGTGTGCTGTGGGGCGTGAATGAACACGGGGCACGAAACGTTTTGTAAAACTGGAGCGATCTGAGGCATTTCCGCACACGATCCCGGTCAGATCCTCGAGATCCCGGGAAGATGCCATCACCTTCCACGCGGTTCACTGTCTCTTTCCTAAAAGTTGCGGAGCTCTAGGGGAGCAGGGACCGCCCTGTGGGCAGCAGCTCAGAGCCTACGACGTGCCCGGCACAGGCGGCCGCTCCGTGGACGTGCTGGGCACACGAACCACAACCTGCGTCCCAGTGGGCAGCGGCGCTGGGCAGTCTCGGCCATGAGACGCTCGGGCGCCCGCCCGGCTCCTCCTCGGCCCCAGGGCTCGCGCGTCGCCACCCGAATGCACGCGGGGACCGTGCGCCGTGGCTCGCGGCCTTACCTCGGCCCTGCTCCCGGCTCCGCCTAGCGGGGCCCACACCAGTGCGCGGACCCTGGGTATCAGAGGCCCGGCCCACCCCGCGTCTTCGCGACGCGGTTGCCAAGCGACGAGCACCCTCGCCGATTGGGCAGTGGGCCTCCGCCCTGATAAGAAAGAGAGCCGCGATTGGTCGAATGGGGGCAGCGCGAGGCGAAGGGGGCGGGGCCAGGGTGGCGGATCCGCCTCCTACAGAACTTCCACCGGAAGTTCCGTTCCCGGGGAAGTGGAAACCGGGCGACCGGCATCCTGGCCGCGGGTTTCTGTTACGCGGGCTTTCTCGTCAGGTGAGGCCCGGTCACAGCGAGCTGCGTGGGGCCGTGTGGCCTGGGGCAGCGAGTTCCCGTCTCTGAGCTGCGGAGTCTTCGTCTGCTACAACCGAAGCGCAGCCTCGTGGGGCAGAGGCGAGGCTCCTAGCGCCCGGTTCCTGCTCGTTGTCACGCGTGTCCCCCGCCGAGCGCCGTTGCCCTCCAGCACCCCGCTGTCACCCGGGGCCCCTGCGCCGCACAGTGAAGCCGCCCGCGTCCCCGCCCTGCCCCACTTCTGTTAGTGGCGTCCTCAGCGGCCACCGCCGTGTCCCCGCCTCCGGGCTTGCGGGGGCCCCATGTGGGCCGCGCGCCCCAGCTGCATCCGTGCTGTCCCGCTTTGAGGTCTTAGGTCACGCTCGGACGGCCACCAGGACCGTTCTTGCTGACCTCGCTGTCCTCCCGCGGTCGCTGTGGCCACGAAGCACGGAGCCAGCTTGAAGGCACCCAGCTGGCCAGCGCGGGCTGGTTTCTTCCCAGGCCTCTCTGGTTGGCTTGTCCCCGGCCCCTGTGTTAGGACCTGCTCTTGTCCTGGCACCAGTCGTGCTGCATTAGGGCGACCCTAGTGACCTCTTGTTGATTTCCTCCTTACGGCTTTGTCTCTGAATATGGTTGCAAGCTGAGACTGCGGGGTTAGGGCTCCAACGTGTGAATGGGAGATGGACGACACAATTCAGCCCTTAAGGGCATACAGGTGTTGTGTACAAATCATATTCAAAAATTTCTTGGAAAGTTTGAAATTATTTCCAAATTTTAAAAAAGCATAAAGAGTCTGTGGATTTTCCTCGTAGCAAGTATTTATTTTGTTTATAGATTTTCTGTCGTAGTCCAATATCATATTGTCTTAATTACTATTATAGGAATAATATTATCTTGGGTCGTCTCTACATTTCTCTATATATTTTAAAAGTAATTTGAGATGACTGATGTGAAGGAAGAGATTTAGAAACAGGAGGCATAGCATGCTACACAAGGCCACCTGGGGAAGCACCCGAGTCAGGAGGCAGAGGGGTGAGGAGAGATGTGGAAAGGAGCCTTTTTTGTGGTTTCCACAGGAAAGGAAGCTGGCAGGTTAGCCTTGGCTGGTTAAAGAGAGTTCTGGAGCAATGGGGCAGGAACCTGGCCTTAGAGAGTGGCAGCCCTGAGGGTAAGAGCTCCATAAAGGAGGTAGTCTGGGTGTGCACTGGGATGGGGTAGTTTTCATATGAAAATGGGACTTTCTAGGATTTGGCCAAGCCCAGGAGGGGCAGCTGCTCCTTTGTTAGCAAGGCCCCAGATGTCAGAGTTTACCAGAAAATACAGAAAGTTAAAGCCTTGGGGAGTAACACATGCTGTTTATCCATTCATTTCTTGATAGATGGTTGGGTTGTTTCCACCTTTTGGCTGCAGTCAATAATGCCACTATGAACACCAGCTCACAAGTATCTGAGTTCCTCTTTGCAGTTCTGTATGACTAAGTGGAATCGCTGGGTCTTGTAATCCTAAACGTTCCTCTTTGAGGACCCACTAGACAGTTCTCTACAGCAGCTGTATCCCTTCACATTCCCACCAGCAACCCATGAGGGTTCCAATTTCTCTACTTTCTTTCAGTTTGGGCTTTGAGGTTTTGGTTAGTATGAAGTGATATTTCAGTGTGGTTTGATTTGCATTCTGCAATGACCAATGATGTTTTTCATTTGCTTATTGGTCATTTAAATGTCTATTCAAGTCTTTTATCCATTTTTAAATGAGGCTGTTTGTCCTTCTGCTAAGTTGCAGGAGTTCTTTATATAATCTGGATATTAAATCCTTATCAACTATATAATTTGCAAACGTTTTCTTCCATTCTTTTCACTCTCCAGTTTTTTGGAGTTTCTTTTTTTTTTTTTTTTTTTTTTTTTTTTGGTCCCAGAGATTGAACCCAGGGGTGCTTAGTCACTGAGCCACATCCACAGTCTGTTTTTAATTATTAGAGTCAGGGTCTCACTGAGTTGCATAAGGCCTTGATAAGCTGCTGAGACTAGCTTTGAACTCACCATCCTCCTGCCTCAGTTTCTCGAGCTACTGGGATTACAGGTGTGCCACTGCACCTGGCTCCCTCTCCCTAGTTTTTATGTTCATGAAGTGCATTGATTTTTTAAAATTCCTATTCCAATTAGGCATTGCTAGCATAGATATGTGATTGATTTTGTATGCTGATGTTATATCCCATGATTGATAAATTCATTAATTTTAATTAATAAGCTTGTACTTTCAGACTTACCCAGTCTTGTCATCTGCAAGTAATAACTTTTATTTTTTATTTTATAATCTTTATATTTTTAGAAAGCCTCGTTGCACTAGATCTCCAGCACAGTGTGAGTGGTGATAGGGCAGACACCATTCTCTCCTCAGCTGCTTCAAATATTTCACCACATGATATGTTGTTTCCTTTGGGGTATAGGAGTTTTTGTTTGATGTTTTTATAGATATCTCTCATCAAATTCAGAAAGTTCCCTTCCAGTCTTAGTTTACTTAGTAACTGGGCATGGTGGTGCACACCTGTAATATCAGTTACTTGGGACCCTGAGGCAGGAGTATTGCAAGTTTAGGGCCAGCCTCAGCAACATAGAGAGACCCTGACTCAAAATAAAAAATGTAAAGGGCTTGGATGTGGCTCAGTGGTAAAGCGCCTTTGGGTTTGATCCCTAGTACCAAAAAAAAAAAATTGTAAAAACTGTTTGAATTTTACCAATTTTTCTAGATTTGCTGAAATGACCCAATGTTTTTTCTTCTTCATTCTGTTAATGTGATGATTTTTTATCATTGAGATGACTTTGAATTCCTAGAATAACTATTTTATATACCACTGGGTTAAATTAGCTAATATTGTTTTGACCATTTGTCCGTTTATTGGTCCCAAAGTCTTGTTAGACGCTCAGCCATGCTCACACATTCATGTTGTGCCTGTAGCTGCTTCTGCATCACAGTGACAGAGCTGAGTTGTCACAGAGATCAAATGACCTACAAGGACAAAAATTTTACTCTCAGGTCCTTTTAGAAGAGGTTTGAGTCCTAGGTTTTCTCATGGGAGAGACTGACCAGCATTTTCCCTTTTTGTAATGTCCTTGTCAGGCTCTAGCACTGAGGTTATCCTCACCGCACAGGGCACACTGAGGAGTGCTTTCTTTTTTTTGGGGGGGGGGTTCTCTCAGTTTTTATAATATTTGTGTTAATTTGTTTTCTTTAAATGTTTAGAAATTTTGACTGGCAAAGGCATTTGGTCCTGGGGTCTTCTTTGTATGAAGTGCCAAAAAATTGATTCAAGTTCTGTTTGTGTCTCCTTGTGTCTCCCTGGATAACTTGTGCTTTCCAGAGAATCTGTCCGCTTCATCTCAGTTGTCAAGCATGTTGGCCTAACACTGTTTTCAGCACCCTCTTAGCACCAGGTCTGGTGGATCTGGGTAACCAACTGTTCTGTTTGCCAGGAAATGAAGCGTTTCCTAGTACATAGTCTTTAGTGCCAAAAACCAGGACTGTTGATCACCCTGGATCTGCAGTGACATTGCTTCCTGCCTTCCTGTTAATGGTATGTCTATAGATTTTCAAATAGATCTCCTACTCATTTACCTCTCATTGATTTTTTTGCTCTTTATTACTTCCTCATTTCTTTTGGGCATAATCTGCTCTTCTCTTCCTGCCATTATGATATGAATATTGAAATCACTGACTTTCAGCCTCTTTTCTAAGTCAGGTGTTCAAAGCTATAAACGACTCCCTACTCCACGCACTGTTGTGGCTGCATTGTCATAGTCTGATTTGGAGCATTCAGTTAAAAACCTTGTTTTAATTTCCATCTTTTTGGCCTATGGCTATATAGAACTGTCTTAATTTATTCACATTTGGGGGATTTTCCGGCCATATTTTTGTTGTCAATTTTTTAGCTCATGTCCATTGTGGTCAGAGAACTATAAGATTTTTATCTGCTGAAATTTGTTGAGACTCATTTATGGTTCACCATATGATCAGTTCTAGGAACTATTTGATGTGCACTTGAAAATGGTGTGCATTTTGGAGTTGTTTGTCAAGTTGTTGGGTTTTCAAGTTAGGTCAGGTTTGTATGACTGTTGAAATTCTCCATCTCTTCTTTCTGCTGTTGTTCCTGTTCGTTCTTTTCCGGAGAGAGGACACAGTAAAAGTTGTTTAGTTGTGAATCTGCTGCCAAGGAATCAATTCAGTTTTTATTCATCTGAAAATGCATTATTCACTGTCCTTGTTAAAAGATGTTTTTGCTGAGTATAGATTCTAGGTTGGCAGTTATTCTCATTCAGCATTTTAATGATGCTGTTTAGTTATAGGTGGCTTTTGTCCTTGAGTTTGCTAAGTCTTCTGTCTTTGGAAGGAATGTGTCTTTCTTTTTTCTGGAGTTTTAAAGGTGGGCCTATGTGTGGTTTTGTCTTTATTTTGCTTAGGTTTGAATATGTGGCCTCATGTCTTTCATCAGTTTTAGAAAATTCTTGACCATTATCTCTTAAAATGTTGCTTCTGTCTCATATTCTCCTCTTCTGTAACTGTCAGTTATAAGGACTATTCACATAACATTGGAACAGTTGTGTTTAAAAAAAAAATCCTGTGGCTATTTATAATCTCAAGGGTTATCTCCACTGTATTTTTTTAGCTTTTTATAAATTTTATTTTTTAGTTCGATGCAATACCTTGATTTTATTTATTTTTATATGGTGCTGAGGATTGTACCGAGGACCTTGCACATGCTAGGCAAGCGCTCTACTACTGAGCCACAACCCCAGCCCTACTATATTGTTTTCTAAAGTTCACTTTAGAAGAGCTATTTAAAATAACATCTAATATATCCAACATCAGTCTGTGTTAAATCAGTCCCTTCCTCCCCCTCTGCCCTTCTTCTGTCTCCTCCGCAAGGTGTACTCCAATTCATATCCAGATAGTTAAAACAAATACACAAACAAACAAAGTCAGGGTTATTTGTTGAATAAATAAAAAATAAAGTAAGTATGAGAACAGGCCTTTATGTGGGAGTCTTTGAAAGGATTCTAGTTTTAACAGTATTCTTTTGAGAGAAGTTTAGATGAAAACTCTGATAATCTGGCTATGTGAGCAAACAATATTTTAGTAGGGACTTAGTGTCTTTTGAACTGACCTGAAATCAGCAGGGAAGCAGAGCAGTGTACATCTGGGCCAGTGTAGCTACCAATCAGGAAACTCGAAATCCTTCCTTATTTCCTTGAATCCATATACAGTAGTCCTCCCTTGCTAGCAATTCTGCTTTGTCTGATTTCAGTTACATTAGGGTCAACCTTGGTCCAAAAATATTACATGGAAAATATCAGAAATAAACAATTCATGAATTTTAAACTGCACCCTATTCTGGGTCGGGTCATGAAATCATGTGCCATCCTGCCCCACCCTGTCCAGGATGTGAATCATCTTGTCCAGGGTATCCACACTGTATATACCATCCACTACATACATTAGTAGCCAACTACATACTGGTCTCAGTTATCAGATTAGCAGTCTCTCAGTGCTTGTGTCCAGCTAACCTTCACATAGTGGCCTAACACTACATCACAGCACCTGTCATTCACTTCATCACAGGCATAGTAATAACAAGGATGAGGACAGTACAATAAGGTGTTCCGGGCCGGGTGCACCCCTGTAATCCCAGCTACTCCAAGGCTAAGGCAGGAGGATCCCAAGTTCAAGGCCAGTCTGGGCAGCTGAGCACGACCCTGTCTCAATATTTTTATAAAAGGTTGAGGTGCAGCTCAGGGCTAGAGTGCTTCCCTATCGTGTACAAGACCCTGAGTTCAATTCCCAGTACCATTAAAAAATTAAAGGTACTCTGAGACTGAGAGCATACTTACGTAACTTTTATAATTATTCTGTTTTATTATTAGTGATTGTCATTAATTTATTTACTGTGTATATTTTTTAAATTGAACTTTTCCCATGGGTACATATGTTAGGGAAAAAAAAAACTATAGGCATATAGGGTTCAGTCCAATCCTCAGTTTCCAGCATCACTGGGGTCTTAGGGTGCAACCCCAGAATGAAAAGGCAGATGACTGTATTCAAAGGACTGAGGAGACAAGGCTGTCACAAGGGTTACCAGGGGTGCTTCTGTGTGTTTGAAGAGTGTCTTCACTCTGAAGGATTTCCTTGCTCCTGGGAATTTCTCACTTCCATGAGAAGAGTTAGTTTTGTTGTTGTTTTTTAACAAGATCCTAAATCCATCTCACTTGTATCTTGGTGAAACCATAATCTCTATTAAAGTAGGTGTGATCTTTGTTCAAACAGCCCAGAGTTCTGTAATGTGACAGTGGCTGCAAGGGACAGTCTTCAGGGATTGTTGCTTTGAAGGAACAGCTTTCGAAGTGCCTTGGGTGCCCTGCAGTGGATCTGCTTTCCCAGGGAGCCCTGGATCTTGGGGGTGCTTCCTGTCCTCTCCAGGATACCCATCTGCATCACTTAAATGAGCCAAGTGAGTCACTCTCTCCACTCCTCCTACCCACTGCATAGATCTGCTGCCCAAGACCTTTGATGATCTTGAAAAGCAACTGTAAGGAACAGGAGAAAATATATTTACACTTAGGATTGCCAGCAGACAGCCCATTCCCTCATGGATGGAGACAAAGCTGGGATCTTGGAGAACTGCATGGCAGTGACCCTCTGTCCACTCCGAGGGGCTGAGTCCTGAGTGGGTTTTCACCACTGTTCTGTGCACCTGGGAGATGGGGCAATAAGGTGAAGCATGTGACTATCAGTCATCACTGCTGATGCTCCAAACAGAGGTTATGCCTGTGTGTGTGAGCAGCAGGGACTGACTGACCTGAGACCTGAGGGACCAGCCTCCCCCACATCTGTTAATAAAAAGGGACAGAAGAGCAGGCACTGGCCAGGTGCACGCTGCCCAGAGCGCCTGTGGGAATTCTGACTGCCATCCTTTCTGCTGCCTCATAAGAGCTGCCTAGCTATCCTCAGGGGAAGAGAAATTAAATAAAAATAAATGAGGTATAAGTAGCTGTCTTGGAAAAGCTATTGTTATTTTTTCTCTACTAAAATAGATGCTTCCTCCCTCCGATGTGTACCTTGACAGAGGCAGCTGCTCGCTTCCAGCCAGCCAGAAACAAAACTGTACTGTTCATTTGTCACTATAAGTAATTGATCACCATTTGTAAATGGGCCATTTCAGTGTTTATTCTAGGATCCCACGTTCAGAGAGACTCGACACCGGCTCAGTGCAGTCCCGTAGAAACTTCCACCCCTTTAATGCACTAATATACTATTAAGCTCTTGATTTCCCTTATAGCTGCTAGTTGTCTCCTTTCATGGAAATGGAATAAAAAAAATCCACTTATCTTGCTCCTGAACAAGATTCCACAGTGTAGAATACAGAAATTTTGAGTTTCAATGAGTCCTGCCCTCTCAACATTGTCTTGCAGCCATCTTAGAAGAATGGCCCTATCTCTGAACAGAGCAGCAGTTAGAAAAGAACAGTTTCATGTTTCATACACCTGGGCCACAAGCAAACCCCTGGCAATCACAAGTAATTCTCTTTGCTGAGAGCCAGGATCTTGCAACAGCTTGCAATTAGTGCTGTTTAGCATTTAATTTGCCTTTAGTTAGGTAACAAGCGTCTATTGATTACCTGACAGGAGCAGAGTGCTGCACTAAGCACAGAGTAGGGAGAATGACAAAGGAGGCGCTGCCCCTGTTTATGGTCTGCTGGGGCTGAAAACATCTACCCTGGAAAGGAAGACGGCTAACAAATGTAAAGCAGTATCCCGTGACTGGGGACTCTCAGAATCCCAGGATGTAAGTCCTGGCACGCTACACAGAGAAAGGCAAGCTGCTGCGTCTCATCTCATGATGGGCGTGGGCATGCAGTCACCCTCTCTGGGGAAGGAAGCCTCAGCCTCTCCCTCCTCTGGAGGGTCCCAAGTGTGGTGGGACCCAGGGCAGAGGTGGTCGCTAGCCACTGGAAATCGGCCCGTCTACCACATTTGGTGACTGCCTAAGGTCTTAGGTAAAACTGCAGCCTCAGTGTGAACTTTAAGGTGAACACAAGGTGGGGATGCGGACCTACAGCGCTGGGAATGCAGAGGCCAGGGATCTGCTCCAAGCAGAGCACATGCTTAGCATTCTTGAGGCCCTGGAGTAAATGCCAAGCAGCAAAAAGCAGCAGCAGGGACTCCAAGACAGTGTAGGAGCCACCAAAGTCAGGGCCTTGGCGTGGGCGGGGCCAAAGGGCAAGTACCAGATGAAGTGCTTTCAGGGTCAGGGACACTGGCATCCCAGTGCTACCAATACGACCCCACCGAGTGGATCCAGCAGGCAGCAGGAATGTCCTGCCAAGACTCCACTGACCAAGGCCTCTGTGCCAACGTCTTGACCCCAGGGAAAGTTAAAGGCATGCTCATGGCCCTCCTCTGATGCTTTCTGCAGTCGGTCCCTGGGTCCCGGTTATGTGATGGGAGGTGCAGTATTGACCAAAAGTGGAGCTTGCAGCCCCCACACTTTGTACCCAGCTCAAAGCTGAATCAGTGGAAGCTGGGTTAAGTCAGGGAACAGTAGCCCAGGTGGGGCATGGTGGGCACAAGAGCACAGAGATGGACTCTGAGCTGCCAATGCCATCTGAAAGATACACCCCCAACACCCAGAAACAGAATGTACTACAAAGTATAAAGGGGGGCTGAGACAGGAGCACCAAGAATGGCGATTGGGCCATTCACTGATGTCTTCTGAGGATGTACAGACGAGTCAAGTCCCTGGTGACACGGAGGGAGTGGTCCTTCTGCAGAGATGGCCTTGCTCCCAATATTCTCAGACTCCTGTTCCCAGCTGGCCCGACACCATGCATATATGTAAAGATGACAACTTCAAAAAAGATACAATGCATTTTCTGGTTGGTTTTTATTTTTTAGACACACTTAGCATTCTTTGGTTTAAAAAAAAAACTGCTTTTAATAAGCACAGGCTCCTTTCCTCGTGGCAGGAGACAGATTTAAGGACTGCAGCTCAGACGCTCCATGCCAACCAGCACGCAGGAATCCAAGTGTGCGAATCAAATTGTCATTTGATGTGCAGATTTGGCAAGAGCTTAGCACGCCTTGGAGATGGGGACTGCAGGCCAATCTGTGTGGCAGGTGCTTCTGCAACTGATTCTCTTGCTGGCCCATCCCTCCTCGGCTACAAAGTCACTGGCTTCATTAGCTCCTCTGTGGAGCTGGTCGGTAGGCAATCTGACCACACAAAGGAGTCTCCCAAGGCTCTGGGCTGAGACCTCTTCACCTTGGGATGAAAGGACCCTGCTTGAGTTCCTGGATGTGGACAGAGCTGGACCTGGAACTGCAGGGGGGACTGGGCGAGGCTGCCTGCCCTGGCAGGGCCTGCTGTATTTCTGTCCATGCCTCTGCACGCACCCTCCGCTTCCTGCCCTGTTTTTAGACCCAGCTCCCACTGGGTTTGTCTCACAAGCAGGCTTTCTGCAGCCCTGAGGTTGTCTGCTCCCAATCTCTGCAGAGGTCACTCTCCACCATTCCTGTTGCGGAGGTGGGGACAGTCCCTCAGCCATAAACAGACTACAAGACTTCAGAACAAACGGAGGCCCAGGCTGGGAGGGCAGGCGCCTTGCCCAGTTCCAGCACCTAGACTTCAGAGCCACCTCTGCCCCCTACCAGGCCCTTTTCCACACTGATGTGGGTGATGACTCAGAGCAGAGCCCATGGAATGGAATGGTGGGTCCCCAGCACCCAGCACCAGGCCTCACAGAGTAGGTGCTCAGTAAATGCCAAGAGATGAAGAAGGGAGACAGGTGTGACCAAGGAGGGACGCCGGCAGCTTCATTGGCACCACGTGCCTCAGCTTGAGGGCAGGGGCAGAGGAGAGGTGGGAAAGGGAGCACCAGGAACAGCCACCCCGCAATCCCGCCTGGGTCCATTCAGCCAGCGACTTCCAGGCTGCACCTCAGGAATAAGCAGGGTCCATGGCATGGACAGTAAAGGAACAGACACTCAAGAACTGGGTCCAGGGCATGGGGTCATCAGGTGACGGCTCAGAAGATGCAGCCTCCACCAGCCAGCCAGTTGCAGTGGTACAGGGTGGGCAGCTTCCAGAAAGGAAAGCGGCGCTGGCAGTTGGAATGGCCTTTCACTCACTAGTCGCTGACCATGTGCCCACCTCTGACCCAGAAAGACAGAACCTTTGCTGCCCTCAGAGCATGGCTGTTCATTGAGGGACATGGCCACAGGACACCGAGGTGGGCACAAAGAGAGGACAGTAGGGAGCATGAGGGATCACAGTCCAGGGAAGGAGAGGGTCTCGCCCCAGGCGGAGGCAGCAGGGCTGGGGGCCCAGGGTGAGGAAGTGAACATCCCAAGGTGCAGAGACACAGCTGGCACAGACAGTGCCTGCAAGGTCACTAGAGACTGCACAGCATCTGGAGGCAGCAAGCTTACCAGGGACCGCGCATCCGGCTGCTGGGGATGTCATAGGCCGTTCCTTGCTGGGCAAGGCTGGACCCTGACCAAGTGCCATCCCCGTACTGCAGTGCATGCTGTGCACCGACGAGCTCAAGGTTCCAAGTGGGGAGGGAAAACTCCAGAGAACAAGGCTGGTGCCACAGAGCCCAGGCACCAAGACTCCTCCAACACCAGCTCCATCCCCAGCCCAGGAAGGTGGGGCCTGTGCGCAGTAGGGCCTGTAGCTGATTGGCATCCCTCTGCAGTGCTGTGACCACCACTGTGCACTCCTCAACCACAGAACTGAGGCCATGAGCTGGCAACAGCACCCTGGCCACCAGGCGGAGCTGGCGCAGGGCAGCTGGGTAGGGGTTTGAGCGTTGTTTAAGGGCCATGGTGGTGTCATGACCATTCTGAAAGTGAATGGGACAAAGGTGACTGTCCTCCTGCACATGACGATGCTGGGTCAGAGGAGTGTCCGGTGGAATGCCATGGAGCCCATGCTGGTCCCCACTCAGGTCAGTAACCGTGCCAGGAGGGAAAACAGGATAAGCCTCAAACACCTGGTGTCAGAGCAGGGCCCCAGCCTGGGGAGGCTGTGGTCACACACTCTGCCCAGGGCTGCAGCACCAACTCACAAGGACACATACACCCACGTCCACCCAGACGCATCCCAGCACCTTCCTGGCATGTGAAATAAAGGACAACCACGGACGGACAGAGCTCCTAGTGGCCTGTTTTCACAGCAGCCCCCTGGGCACCCTCACCCTCTGCCTGTCCAGGCTCCTCCCAGCAGGCCCTGCTGGACTCCAGCTGCGCTCAGCACACTAACTCCTCCAGCCGCCCACGCCACCCTCACACCTGCTTCTGTGTCCTCATCACAGCTCGGAGGCAGCAGGTAGGAACTGCAGATGACACCCAGGACCCATGAATGCCGAGACCAGACTTCCAGGTGGGGAGAGACCCTGGAGATGTCTTCATGCTGAGCCTGCCTGCGCCACAGTATGGGCGGCCCCACAGGTGACTCACAGGGCAGCCAGGGAAGCCTTGGAAGGTGCAAAGCAGGTGTCTTCTCCTATGAAACAAACCACCCACAACTTCCTTTTTAGTGCAAAACCCCTTCCAAAGCGAGCTCCTGCCATAGGAGTGCCTGGGGTCCGCGGGCAAACTGCTGCCACCCAGGCTCTCCTCAGTGGCTCCCTGAGCGGGCGCCTCCCACTCCTCCACAGCCTGCTCCCCAGCTCTCTGCCGGCACTCTGGACCCTGACCTTGCCTCACGTCAGGCTGACTTCTCTCCCCACTGGGACACACGTGCCTGGAGGCTGGGCCGTCTCACTATTCTGCTGCTGCTCTGCACACGGCCCAAGACAGAGCAGGTACTCAAGTATCTAGTGGATAAAAGACACCCTGAAATGAGGGGACATCAGCAGAGCAGGTGTGGGGTGGAGCGAGCCCACCATGCACTGCCTTTGGACTCCACAAGCTCCCTGCAGTGTTTCAGGTGGGTGCATGCCCCGGGGCAGACAGCAGGGCAGACAGCAGGGCAACGCAGGAGGGACACGTAATGAACCAACCAGACACGGGAGAAGGTTTCACCTGTGGCCTGGAGGAGTCACTCACCTGACAGTAAACAGGATTCTCCAGGAAGCTTTTGCTTTCTCAAGAAAAACAATGTCACCTTCCCTTCGATAAGGACCCTGGAGAGGCCTTGGAATTCATGGGGGGCAGTGCAACCCTGACTGCTTAGAGCTGTCCCTGGCAAACCCCAGGACACAGTGCTGACCGGGAGGCTGCAGAGGCGGAGGCCCGCCCCACAGGTGCATGGAAACCTCTCCTCCCTCCAGCCACCTCTTTATAAAAGGTGAAAGAGATCCTAATTATCCACACACAGGGTTGTACTCTGTGAATAAATAAAAATACACCAAAACACAGGGAGCCAAACCTTGGAAACCGTGAGTTAAACAGCCTGATTCTGGTCTCAAGGCGGCCAGTTCCCCTCTGTAATCAACCTCAAGGAATGGGACATTTATGTGGCTCACCCTCCTGTTGTCCCACAGTGCTGAGGACCCACAGGGACCATCCTCCACCCCCAGCACACGCACGACAGAAGGCAGGGCAAGTGTCTTTATTCAAGATGCAGCAAGCACAGCAACACCAGGTGGCGCTCGGTGACACCACCCAGTGCAAAAAATAGAAATGAAATTTCACAGAACGCAGCCTGTCCCGGACACACAAAAAAGGCGCCACCACCTCCGCGTAGCGCCAGGTGCCCCAGCAGGAACAGAACCACCAGCCTCCCTCTGTACCTGCTTCAGACCGATTCCGCTGCAGAGCCCCTTCCCCAGCAGCGACCCCATCAGGAGTCAGAGACCACGCAGCCCCCTGTAGTAGCAGGCTGCACGCCACCTGCAGCTGGCAGCAGCCCACCTCGAGTCTCCATCGCCTCCAGCTGAGTGTGGGCCAGAAGATTCAGGTGGTGGGACAATGACACATCACCTTTGCTCCCCCAGATACTCCAAGGTGTGGGGTAGACAGACAAGGGCGGCTCACCAAGCCCTCTGGTGAGGGAGCTCAACTTGCAGGCCAGCTCGTGGCCCTTGGTTCACAGCTCACAACCCTCGGCCCTGGGCCTCACGTACAGCTGGAACAAGCTGAATGCAAGTCAGGGGTTTTGGGAAACTGACTGCCAGCACAGGTGTGCCATTGCCCCAGGGACAAAAGGTTAGACTACAGTTCAAACGTGACTCCAGAGCATCCAGGTCTCTCTGGCAGACCCTCCACTCACTGCTCTCAAGCGCTGCTGACCTCGCAGCCACGTTTCCCCACAGAAACCTCCATGGAATCCTCTGCTCTGGCCTGAGAACAGGATCTGCCCGGTGTCAGGAAGGGTCAAAGGACCCACTCCACCCAAACCAGGCAGGTTCCCCCACCCCACGCTCTCACCATTGCAGGCCAGGCAAGAGCGGAATGGAATGGCTGTGGCTTAGGTGCCCAGACTAGAGGCAACCCTGAGATCTTCCTGCCGTTTGGGAGTGGCTCACTCTTGCTTCCCCCCAAAAGTGAACTTCTATTTGGTTTACCGACATTTATTCAGACTTCCAGTGAAAAGCTCTATAAAACACAGTAAGTGGCACAGGGTGGTATAGGCGGCACTTGGCCACCCGTGGTGCAGGCGCCACACTTAAAGTGGCACAGCCACCAGGACTGCACTCCATGAGGTTTGTACACAGCAGAGACTGCAAATGCTGAGGGCGAGACGCCGCCTGGTGGACATCCGCACCCTTCTCCGGGTTCTCCGCTGGGTTCTTCCCGTTGTTTACACGCTGCTTCCAGAGTGTGTCCAGCAAGGAATAAATGAATGCATACGGACTTTTAGCTAGCAGAGCGTCTGGGTACTGAGGGCATGCAAGTTTGCTGTTTCTCTTACTATAAATAAAAGTCAAAGGTGAGGTTGCACTTCCCCATCTTCTGTTTATACACAAGATCGAACTTCTCGTTCATGGAGACGGTGAAGATGTCCTTCCACAGCCCGACCCGCCCTGCAACAGAGCAGAGCAGAGTGTGTGTACCCACCTGCTGCTGGACCAGCTAGCAGACCAAAGGAAGCCTTGGAAATGGATCTGGAAGGCTCCAGATCTATTCCTGGACCCCTCTAAACTTGGCCTGTGGGGGCAGGATGGGCCATTGAGCTACAGCCCAGCTGGGTCCCCTGTGTTTTTGAACTACTGTGTATGGCAGGACATAAATGGAACCAAATTCCTCTGGGTCTGGGAGTGAAGTGGGCCCAGCCAGCTGCTGCCACGTACTGTGCTGGAGAGCCTCGTGGACCTGAGGCCCGCCAGGAGGGACGCTACCTCTTGTTCCTGGCTGACTCCCCAGCACCTGTAGCAGCACAGAGGGGGGCTTAGTAAACACCCAGAGAGCAGTGCCACCTGTGGGGTGCATGCGCTGTGGGTCATGTGGAGTTGGGGTCCTCAGGACACCGTGACTCCTCAGAGCTCAACAGCACTTGCCTCTGGAGAATTTGAAAAAGAAGAAAAAATCATTCAAAAGGCAGGAAATATCTTGGCAAGGAGCAAACCCTCCTGGCGGGCCCAGGAGTTTCAGGAAGCACACTCAAGAGCCCTGGGGACTCAGAGGGAATGACACACTCACGGGCAGAGTGGCTTCTGAGATTAGACGGGATGCGAGAGGTCCTCAGCTCAAGCCTAAGTAGGTATCGCTCCACCTGGTGGTGGGAGCCAGACCTCTGCCGGGCAGCTGGGCGAGGCTGGGGTTGGACAGGCACTGGGCGAGGCTGGGCACTAGCAGATAAAGGCTTGGTGAAAGTCTGCTAAAAACAACAGGCTGGGCAGGTCCAAACAATTAATGGGGGCTCTGAAGTGCCGAGGGGGGATTCGGAGCTGCCACCTGGGGGAACAGGGCCCTGGCTGAGTCACGCCAAAGGACTGGCCGGCTCCGTCAGACCCTTCGGCTCTCCACCCCTGACGTCTCCAGCAAAGCTCTGCTGTGAGCTCTGCCATGGGCAGTACCCTTGCCCTGGCAGGACCTCAGGTGGGAAGATGCAGCCCGGCAGGTGCTGAGCAAAAGCCGCACGGCAGTGTTCTCTTTGGGAATGAAAAACTATCAGCATTGGAGAGGAAAAAAATAAAAGAGAAATTGTTCGTGCTCCCTTCTAATGGCACCAAAAGGACAAAATTAGAAGCTTCTAGACCAATCACTCTACAGTTACATTTTTCCGTGACTATTTTCTCAGCCGAGGCAGCTGAGCACTGGTTGAAGGATCACCCACCTGGTTTAGGATTTGGAATCAAGACAATTTATGCTGTGATATGAATCAAATTTAAGCAATGCGGCTGGCTACCCGAGCCCTGCGCTCTCACCAGCTCAAGGAGATCTTCTGAGCAAAGAGGCAATGTGCTAAAAGGAAACAAAACCACAGAACTGAAATAAAGCGAAACCAAGGCAGACGATGACCAAGCACACAGTCAGGAGGAGCCCAGGGCACGGCGTCCCCACACGCTCACCACACACACACACATATGCACAGAGGGCCAGAACAAAACAGCAAATGCAAAACTGAAAACAGCAAACAAAGTTCAAATAATAGATACTCGTGAAGATGCAGCCAGGAATACATCAGGGTGCATTTGGTTTGGTTGGCTTCTTCCTGCAGGGCCAGCGTGGCTAGAGGTGGGGGCACACCCGGCACCACACAGCCCACAACCTGCCTCCCCTGCCTCCTACTGGAGCCGCAGCCTTCCCGGGAGGCCCTTTGTGCTTGGCTCTCTGGCCTCCCCTGGTGGTGTCGGCCCCTTTCAGACAAAGGACAGGGAGCTTTGGGCGCTGGAGGGCTGAGCCAGGTCTCTCTCCAGAGACAGCCGTGCTGGGACCCAGCCAGCTCTCATCTTCCCCACGGGCACCTCCCACACCACCTGAGGCTCCGTGTCCCCCTTGAACCTTCTCGCCCCCTGCAAGTTCCAGTTCACACTGCCACCAGCTTCAGGTCTACACCCCCACATGGATGAGAGTCATACTTACCAGTAAGGGACTTGGGTGGCCATGGCCACCACCCCGGGATTCATCCTGGGGACTTTAATGCCCAAACTCCCTACTGCCGAGCAGAGTCGGATGCCCATGGCCCTAAGGATGGGGGGGCAACGCAGGCAGCCTTGGGGGGCCTCCTGCCTGGACTACCTTCCCCATCTCCTGCGGCAAGGGCACACACCTGCCTATACACACTGCTCACCCCAGGGCTAGGTCACTCCTCACCTGTGCCACCTGTACCCCAAAGACCCTGGGACAGTGTCCCTGGGTGAAGGAAGGAAGGCAGGGCCTCCTCCCTTGGGAATTGCATGACTTGGGGCTCATCTAGCCAAGCAGAGGCTGCAGGGCCCGTCCACAGCCTTACATTTGTCCTTTCCCGGACCGAATCCATCCTGGGGGCTGCTCTGCAGGGCCCTGGATGCCAGCCCTCTGGAAGGCTCCCTGTCTGAAAGCACCTGGCCCCAACACCCCAGCAGCCGCCCACCCGCAAGCAACATGGCTCATGATCCCAGCAACGGTGGGCTCGGCACTGACTGCTCAAGCACCACGCCACCTGTGGGCACTGGCTGGCAGGTGAACACCTTGCCCTGGCAAAGCAGATGGCACAAGCCAACAAAGCACTGTTATAAATGGTCCAGAGCCCGAGGGCAGCAACAGAGGGGAGGGGGTGCCTGAGCAGGGAGGCGGGACACGTACCCCGGCCCACAGGCAGGGCCTCCGCATTGCAGCACTGGTCCACCAGCTGGTGGCAGTGCTCGCTCAGGGACTCCAGCTGGGCCTTGTCACAGGACACACCCAGGAATCTGGCCAGCTGCTCCACCATGGTCACCAGGTCCTGGAAGACAGGGCAGAGCAGAACAGCCATCAGGGCAGCACCTTCTGCTGCAGGTGGCCCCGGACCAGTGACACTCAGGACTGTCCACTGTGACCTCACTCAGTGCCCAGGTCTACCTCCTCTGGAAGGAAACAGGAGATCAGGAAGCCGCCGGGCACCCCGCTCTCCCCTGGCAGGTGTGACTCAAACCCATGCCCATGGGGACCTGGGAAGCAAAAGGGAGTCCTTCAGATTGCTGAGCACCAAACACATGTGACCTTCAGCTGCAAGAAGGAGCGAGTCCCTTCCGCCTGCCCCCAGACTGACCCCAAGAAGGACCAGAGGCCCCGTAGGCCCCCGCGCCAGCCTCCCCAGAGAAAGGCACTAGCAGGAGGCAGGACCTGCTGCCCCGCCCCACCCCCCACACGGGGACACTGCTGACACGCGCCCTGCCCTCCTCTCGCGGCCAGTCAGAACCCTGAGCATGGGCTCCTGGTGGAGACTGTGGGGCGCTGGAGGCAGCGTCCTCTCTCAAAGGCTCAGAGCAGATGAGCAAAGGGGGCCTCGGGCAGGACTTTGCCCAGCCTGGAAGGGAAAAGTCCCTGAACGCCGCAGGGGCGCTCGTGCCTCTGGAATCCCATAGCACTGGCAGCCACCCAGCGGCCTCTCAGGGCCGGGTGGGCTCCCTGCCCTGCCACCTGCACTGTATGCAAAAGGAAAATCGGGGACTGCAGTGTGGCTCAGAGTGGGGCACCTGCCTGGCCCCTGGGGCCCTGGCTCCACCCAGCTCCATCCCAGCGAGCACCCACCCGCACCCAACCTGTGTGCATACCTCTCCCTCCCTCCCTCACTGTCCCTCTCCCTGTCCCTCCCCTTCCCTCACTGTCCCTCCCCCTCCCTCACTGTCCCTCTCCCTCCCTCACTTTTCCTCCCCCTCCCTCACTGTCCCTCCCCCTCCCCCACTTTTCCTCCCCCTCCCTCACTCTTCCTCTTCCTCCTTCACTGTCCCTCCCCCTCACTGTCCCTCCCCCTCCCTCACTCTTCCTCTTCCTCCTTCACTGTCCCTCCCCCTCACTGTTCCTCTCCCTCCCTCACTGTCCCTCTCACTTTCCCTCTCTCTCTGTCCCCCTCCCTCTCACTGTCCCCCTCCCTCTCCCCGTCCCCCCATAAGGAGCAGAGCACTACGGAGGAAGAAGAGATCCCGGGGAGGCTGCCCTGGCTCTGCCTGCTGGAGCATCAGCAGGAGCCTCAGGCGCACCCGTGTGGCCATCCGTCCACTCGGGGCACCTCTGCTGGCCTGCATCCAGCTAAGGCCGGCGGCTGCTCTGGGACAGTGGGGTCCCGACGCTCACCCCGCCAGCTGCACTCCCCACCCGAGACCAGGGATGGGAGCACCCCACCGTGGGCCGCAGGAAGAGGCCTGGCACCTGTCACAGCACCCTGTGTCAGGGTCACTCCCAGCACTGCTGGCACTAGCTCGCCACCTGATCCCCGTCCGGAGTGTCTGGCCACACCTGGTGAGAACACTCCGCAGAGTGGCTGCATGGGTGGGGTGGGGTGACACCCTGGACACCTGTCCCAGTGCCAGGTACTCAAAGCCTAAAAATCATGAGGTGGTGGCAGCAGGCGGGGGACGTGGGGTCCTGGGCACACAGTGAGTGCTCTGGCACGACCTTACCACTGAACATACGGGAGAAAGGCCAGTCTCGGGCTCATGGAGTAAGAAGTGAGCAGCGCTGACCCCTGACGTGTGACCACGGACGCCCAGACCACGACTCGGCTCTGGGAGAGGCACCACCACACGACAACCGGTGGCTGCAAGTGCCACCTGCGGTGGCCTGAGGGCATCCTCCGGGGGCCTGTGTGGGGAGCTTGGGGCTATGAGGTGGGCTCAGGAGGAAGTAACCAGGTCACGAGGGTGCTCCCCCCAGAAGGAGCCAAAGCAGCTCTGGCAGAACTCCCGTCAGGCCTAGCCAAGGGGTCACTGCCCAGGAGCAGGCCAGAGCCCTAACTCTCGGGCCTCCTGTCCTCCCACATGCGCCTTCCTCTCCCCGCTGCCACGGGGCCTTCAGAGCCACGCCAATGCAGGCGCTTCGCCCTTGAACCGCCAAAACTGAGCTAGGCTGAGCTAGGCGCTGAGAGGCGCCCACCATGACCCCAGCTACTCGGAGCTGAGGCAAGAGGACTGAGTTCACAGCCAGCCTCGCAATTTAGTGAGATCTCAAAAAGGTAAACAGAAACAAGTAAACAAACCATGAGCTAAACAAACGTTTTTAAGACAAAATCCCCAGCCTCGGGTATTTCATGACAGCAACTGAAACCCAGCTGACAGACGGGCCATCAAGACCAGACGAGGGCACTGGCTCTGCCAGAACACGCTCCCCGTCAAGCACAGGCAGAAGGTCTCGACCCTGATGGGCCCAGAGTGGCACCGAGATGCCAGGAAAGGGTATCTGAGCAGCCTCGGGCGAGGTCTGCGTTCAGACTTCAGCTCAAGAGAACTTGCCCTGTTCTCCCAGGGGCTGCGGCTGAGCGCTCTCAGTGCCACCTGAGGAGCAGCTTCAGGAAGAACCTGCCGGCCGCAGCCCCCCTGCAGATGTGTGTGCAGCTGGCCGAGCTGGGGCTCTCCCTGCACCAGGAGGGAGTCCTCTCTCGCCAGCCTGGGTATGTCCCCAGTGGCACTGGGAGAAGCAGCTGGCAGACACAGGCCCAGCACCCCAGGAACCCCTCCCTAGGAACAGGCCCCGTGACAAGCGCACTGAAGAGCAGCAGCCACACCTCGGCCTTAGTCAGCCTCCCCAGAAAGGAAGCGGCTACAACGCTGGGCCAGGCTGAATGGTAGGACACGGAGCGTCCACACCGACTGGGACACCGCGGGGATGACAGGATAAAAGCCTGCCACTCCCACAGGGCCCAAGAGTCGGACGCTGCAGGGGTTCAGAGGCAGGAAGCCAGGGTGAGGAAGGCCAGATGGTGCTCCCTCTGGAAACACTGGGCAGTGACACTGAGGTCACACACAGAAGCTGGCAAGCTGTGAGCCAGGATCTGTAGATCTGCTGTACCCAAGTTACTCCTCAGGAAAGGCACTCGGAACAGTGGACGTTACCTGAGCGGCTGCCGGCTGCCAGGCCCTGCAGCACCCTGCATGGAGATGAGGCCACACACCATGCCTGACCCGGGCCTGAGCAATCCATGTCCCGTGTCCAGGCCAGTAGTGGGGTGGCGCTTGGTCCTCGCTGCCCACCACCACCCCATCCTCACCCCAAGAGGGAGGGCGCTTCAGACTCCTCGGCTAGACCCAGCGGCCGGCCTGCTCACCAGGACTCGGGAGGTGTGCGGGATTCCGTGAGGGGACCTGAGGGAAGCCCCAGCAGCAGCAGACGCACCACGGGCTCCTCCCTGCCAGCCAAGCGAGCCTCAAAGGCCGTCTGGACCAAGGGCCTCAGTGCCCAGGGGCACGTGCGCTGAGGACCCGGGGCTGCAGTGCCAATGCACGGTGCGCTCCCCTCCCCACGCCCACAGTGCTCTCCGCGGTTCTGTTCACAAGCAGCTCCTGATCCACCTGGAATCTTCCCGTAAGTAGGCGGTAAGGCCTGGTCTGGCCCAGTGCCCTAGGATTCCAGACCTGGCCCTCGTCACTGTCCCTCACGCTGATTCAGCCCTCAGACTTGGCTCTCCTCTCTTGGCGCCCAGTGGCCTGCCCTCCTCCCTGGCCCCGGCCTACTGCCCCTCACTCTAGACCTGTCTATGGGTCCCATCAGCTGCTGTCACGAGTAGGCCCTACGGCCTGGCCCTGTCTGTCCACTGCACCGACATCATGCCCGGCCTTGGCTCAGGCTGCGGCCCACACCTGCACCCTGTCCTTCCTCTGCTCTCCCAGGTGACAGTGTCTCCTGCCTGTCCTGCCCCAGACAAGGGACATCCCCCTGCACAGTCCTTCTCCACCCCTTCCTCTCCTCCTGCCTCTCCTGACACCTGGACTGGAGTACAGCATATGACAGACACCCCTGACCCAGGCTCCACACAGGCCATCAGCAGCCCTCCTCCATGCCTGTCACCACCACGGCAAAGTGCCCAGCCCCTAGTCACCAAGCCACACCCTCCGCACACACTGGGCTGTGGGGCAGAGATCAGGAGCACACAGGTCAGGCCGTGGCACCACTTCCTGGTTCCCAACTGCACCGCTAACCTTGCTCTCCCCTGGCTTCACGAGGCTGCTCCTTCCAGAACTGTCCAGCTCCTGACCACACCTTCTCTGCACACACCAGGGTCACGAGTAGGCCCTACAGCAGTACATACTGCTGCCTCACAAACCTGTCCCCCTCGGCTCAGATCCTACCACTGGCTCACGACTCTGCAGCGTGGGGCCTTCTGCTGGTCTCTGCAGCCCCTGGTTGGGGTGCAGTTGTCCAGCAGGGAATGAGGGCTGTCAGCCTGGTGCCCTGCTCTGCGGCCTCCCCAGGACAGGCTGGTGGCCCTCTGTAGGGGCGGACCCCAGCACCCAGACACCGACCCCACTTCTGCAGCAGCCTGGTTCTTGATGCCCACTAACCCCAAATTCATAGGGCCCAGGCCAGAGTCACTGGGGAAAAGGACAGGTGAGGGCAGGGGCTCTGGGAGGCAGACGGACACCATATCACTGGTCCCGCCAATTCTCAATCTCTGCCCAACCTCTTCCCCAGCCAAGAAGCCACCTGCAGTGCCATCTACTGGGGTCCCACAATCCCCCAAACTCAACACAGCCAAACGTGACTGCCTCACCTTCACCCAGGGCCCCTCCTCCTCCTCCGTGTTTCCTTCCAGAACTGCCAGGTCGGGCCCAGTTCCACACAGGCCTCTAGTCCAGCCTCCTCCTGCTCCAATCCCCACCACTAACCATGGGGACCCTTCTGAACACAATGGGAAACGCACCCCTCTGCTCAGCCCGGTCGCCTGGCCCTGCGCACCCCGCCCAGATTCTCCGCCAGCCCCAGGGGCAGCCACGTCCACTGGAACACACTGGGCTCGGGGCAGAGGTCAGGGGCACACAGGTCAGGCCGCGGCAGCACAGCCCACCCTCACATAGCCCCTCGCCCCAGGAGCCCAGGGTGAAAGGATGAGAGCTGTCCACCTGGGAGGCCCACGCGCTGGCTCCAGATACCTTACAGAGCTGCCATGTCAGATGACGAGCAGACCCACAGAACCCCTCCCCACCTCCGAGACCCCAACTGTAACAGACACTGGGGAAACTGCAGGGGACCAGGGAGGGACTGGGGGGGGAGGGGCAGAAGAGCAGCGCCTGTCAGAGGTGAGCGCGTGGCACGTGGGTATCTGAAGAACGTTCTGGAGGGAGTAGAGCCACATAAAGACCTCAGAATGGCAGCTGGCGGAACAGGTTGGAAGAACAGCAAGGAGTCGGTGTAGTTAGACATGCAGGCAGGGGCCTGGCGACCACCCAAGGGGACAGAGCCAAGGGACATGACGCTGGCCGTGGCAGGCGCGGGAGAGCCGGCCGCATGAGGGCAACGGTCCGAAAGAAACAGATGCAGGGAGATGGACCTGGAGGGCGGCCCGGTGCAGACTCGCGTCCCACAGGTAGCCCGAGCCAGCTCCGCACACCCCGCAGCCTCCATGGGCTGCGGCCCCCAAAGCACGGCGTCCCCAGCACTCACCCGGTGCATGTCTTCGTACTTGAGGAAGAGCACATTGGCGTCCATGCGGTGCTCCCAGAACTCCTGCACGTGCTCAAACCAGGAGCCGTAGCCCACTGTGGACACAGGACATGTGAGCTCAGCTGGAGGGGATGCAGGCCACGCCCCCCCACACCACACACAGACTAGCAAGGGCAGAGCAAACTCTAGGGGTGACAGTCACCCGCGGGCAAGCCACCAGGAGCCCCTGAGCCCCATGTTCTAGGCAGGCTTCTCCTGCCACACCTGTGCCTGCGCTGCCTCTGCAGGCTGGGGACCTGGCTGGGGGTGGGGACTTGGGATAGGGACTCCAGCCTGGGAGCCTCAGCAGGAACCCTGACCCCACCAAACACATGTCAGAGAGAGTACGATGCCAGGAAAGGAAAGAGAGCCGGTCAGAGTCGCTGGTAGGGTAGAGCAGAGAGGACTCAGACACAGGACACAGACCATGCCGCGGGCTGAGTGCCGAGGGAACACAGGAGTCCTCCAGGGGTCCTTGAGGACTAAAGAGGCAGAAGCCCCAGCCAGCCCACACCGTGGTTCCGCCCAGGGGCCGAGCACTTCCGGGCTGGGCAGGGCAGGGCAGAGCACCAGAGGGGTCAGGGATGCACCACTGTGCACCAGCCACAGTACATCCCCGTGTGCACGGCCCCTGAACGCTGCCCCACCCGTCCCTCCCGGGGTTTCTGCAGTGCACTTCCAAGGGCACTGATGTCAGAGCTCAGCCTGGGAGCCTCGGCAGGAACCCTGACCTCCCCAAGCAGCAGGAGGCAGCTGCAGAGGGAGGGTCTGTAGAGATCCCTCCTAGCTGACCCGGGCCTCCAGGCCACCTGCGGTGGGGCAGCTGCCCCGGGCCCAGCACACGCTGGCAGACACACAGGGCCCACCTCTGCTCCTTCTACAGAAAAAGAGGTGAGTCCTGGAAAAGGGCAGTGACATCAACTGTCACAGGAGACAGGATGCAGGAACCTGGTCACCTAATCTAGGCCACTAGTTGGAACCGAGTCAAGGCTGAGCAGGTGCTGGGTGGAAGGAACGGCCAAATGACTGTGAAAAGGGCAGATGGAGGAGACCCTCTTCTGTCCAGGAGAGAAGGTGTGTGAACTCTGAAGAGCCCACATCCGCTGCACAGAAGCCCCGGAGAGGCCAGCACAGTTGACTGGGACCGGCAGCCACGGGGCAGCCGAGAGCTCGTCCTGCTACTCCACGCTGCTCCAGGAGAGGGAGCTCCGCCACACAGGGCCTCCCAGCTCCCCTCCCTCTGCAGTGCAGAGAGCCAAGACTGGCGGGAAGTCACCATGCCCCACTGTCTCCCCCCAAGAATGTCCCCACTGCCCCTCAGTGACCCTGCCAGCGTCTCCACATTGCACCTCACAGTGACCCATCCAGAGTATTCTCTGCACTCCGTGTGTCATGGTGGCCCTGTCCTGTGTCCCCAAGCAGGTGTCCCTGTCCAGCATGTTCCCCAGAATGTCAGTGACCCAGTCCACAGTGTCCCCCAGAACATGTGTCACAGCAACTGCAACCACAGATCCCCGCCTTGTGAAACAGGGAGCCCGTCAACAGAGCCCCTCCACACTGCACCCCCCCGGGCCGGGACCCTCACCCCTGGAATCTCAGGCCACAAATCCCTCGTGTGGGGCCTTTCTCAGGGACTGTCGTACCCTCACACGATGCTCGACCTCTGCCATCTGTCTACCAGGGAACGGTGTCATTTTAATGCCCCGCACATGTGTTTCCAGCTTGTGTAGAACCCAGGGGAAACCTGTGTGCCCTTGTCTGCATACCTGCCTGTCCCTGAGGTCCAGCCGAAGGCCACAAGAAGGTCACAGCTAGCTGCAGCCTTCTCCAGGGCCCATGGCCAGCGGCAGGGACACTGTAGCCTCTGGGTTGCTGTTTCTGTTCCCACCCGTCTGGTTCCCACGCAGGAAGAAGGGGTTTTAAACTGGGGCTCCCGGAAGTGCCAACAGGGTGGTGGGGAGCAGGGCTCTAGAGTCCCAGGACCCGCTGCCACGTCCCAGCCCCGGCATCTCAGCAGGCAGCCGGCGGCCCAGCCGGCAGCTCCACCACCATCGGGAGACCGGCCACCTAAGTGACCAGGGAGCTGTGAGCACTGGCACCCTCCAGGGTGACCGACCCCGGGCACTGCACCCCGATGGGGACACGTACGCTTGTCGTTCATGAACCTCCGGCAGAACTCCTGGAAAGTGCCCCGGTAGCTCATGGTCCGCAGCGAGCGGTGGAACTGGTAGTAGGACACCACCAGGTCCTTGGGGTTCCGAGCCATGTAGATGACCTGTGGGCAGAGGAACATGGTGAACGGAGGCCCCTCCCAGGCCGACCGCGCGTCCTGAACCGACACCACTCGGCCGGCCAGGGTGGGCGGGGACTCTGCCCAGAGATGGGCTCCTGCCCGCGAAGTGCTTGCAGGGTAAGTACCCAGCACCCGCTGCCCTCCTGTCCTCCAGACCACTTTAAAACAGAGGACAGGAAAGTTACAATGTGAGGCTGGCGACGAGAATTTCGGCCTCGGAACGCAGCGCGCTAGGGAGGCTGGAGGCAGGGAAGGGCGCAGGGCGGCAGCCGCCATGGGACACGCACTGCTCCGCTGCGAAGGCAGAGCCAGCTAAAACGGGTGAAGGGCTGTGTCCCCGGATGCAGGTGGCTGAGGTTCCGAGGGGAGCCCAGGCCAGTGGGTGGCGTGGCTATGGCATGACCCACAAGGAGGGCATGGCGGCTTACCTTGGAGTCTCCGTTGTGGAGGTCGGAGGGCAGGAAGCGGTAGGGGAGGTGGCTCTTAATGAGGCGTGGAGACGTCAGTTCCTGCGGGCAGAGGAGAGGTTCTGGGGGAGGCACAGCTGTCGTTTGTCTTTTTTAAGGGCCCTTCCAAGGGGACCACGAGGAAGGGGTCTCCAACAGAGCAGGACCCACCACATCACCTGGCCAATTCCCTCCCAGACACGGCCCCCATCAGGCTGGACCCTGCGGGCAGAGATGAGGGCCCCGCCCTCAGCCTGATGAGATGACTTCTCACAGCCACAGAGTCACGCCCACCCAGCCCGGAGGGGCCACCGACACCCCACCAAGGAAGGGCCTAGGACAGGCCAACAGGGCCAGCGCCAGCTCAGGCAGCAGCTCCCGAGACCGGAGCCTCCAGCCAACAGCCCCGCGCGGCCACCTGCCCCCAGCCCTTCTCCACACAGTGGGCGGGTCAATCCTGGAAGCATCTCCAGCTCCCGTGCCCATGCAGGGACCCCTTCCCTGTCACCCTACGGGCTCTCAGACCTGGGATCTGGCACCCACAGCCCCCCAGCCTCTCCCTGCTCAGGAGCCAGGATCCTGGGGCCATGGGGTCTCTGTGCCCCTGGTCCCTCTGCTCCTCTCTTTCTGGACCATTCTAAGCAGCCCCCAAGGAGACGCCAGGCCTGTCCCTTCCTGACCCACTGCCCTCTAGTGCTGATGACCATGGTAACTACTAAGACTTCCTGTCCCTTCCTGCACGAGGCCATGAGCTGATCCAGCCAGCTCCCAGCCGCAGCCCAGTGCCGGGCAGGGCTGGCTCCCAGCACGGCCACCTCCCAGCACAGACGCACTGCGCGCCTCCTGGACCAGGCAGGGAGAAGCCCACGCGGCCAGGCCCACACCTCAGGGCACAGGGGGATCTGCGTGCAGTGGGGTTTCTCTGAGAGCTGTGTTCCAGAAGGTTCAACCAGCAGGGGGCAGAAGGTCCACCTAGCAGGGGGCGGGCAGGCGAGACCAAAGCTGCAGCTGCAGTGCTCAGGGGATGGTGCCGGAATTCAAAGGTGGCTGAGAGGTGGCGTGAGGAAGACCCAGACCCGTGGGAGGACAGAGGCACAGGGACTGGAAATGCATACACACACACACTACAGACGTGTACACAGTCGTACTTACACATCAGGTTCCCCCCCGGAAGCACTGGGGCTTGAACCCAGGGGCCGACTACACCAATTTCATACCCAGTCCTTAATCTCTTGTTTTTTATTTTGAGACAGGGTCTCACCCAGTCCTTTATCTCCTGTTTTTTATTTTGAGACAGGGTCTCACTAAGCTGCTGAGGCTGGCCTCCTCGTGCCTCAGCCTCCCAAGTCACTGGGACTCCAGGCTTGTGTTGCCACCCCGCTGGCTTATTTCATTTTCAAAACCACACATTTGATGACCCATCCTCCTGGCTCCTTAACAGATGGGGAAGTGGGGGGGGGAGCCAGAGCCTGCTTTCCGCTGGTGGCCCCAAATCCACACCCTCCCTGCCCCCCTTGGCATCTGCTTCCGTCTCTCACACACACTCCCTGGCCTCAGGGGACGGACACCCTGCTCAGGCGCAGGGTCACAGTAATGGGCTCAGACCTGTGGGTTCTCTCCTGGCCACCTGGGCTCTCCTCTCCTCCATCCAGAGCCCCCTGAACCCCCTCAGCATCCACTGCCACGAAGCAGGCGTGACTGCAAAGCACTGCACGTGGCGCAGGCAGTACCTTGATGATGTCCAGGCCTGGCTGGGGGTACTCCAGGACCGGGAGCTGCTCGTCGATGTTCATCAGGCCGATCTCATCGGGGTCAGCCCCTTGGCTCACCAGGTAGACAACCTCCTGCAGCAGGCTCGTGCCTGGGGAGAGAGGCCAGAGGGGCACTCAGGCAAGTCGGGGCCAGCCCTGCAGGCGGGCAGCACCTGGGCCCAGGGGCGGGTTGAGTCTGAGGAGACAGCACTCCAGCCTGAGCCCCACTGCTGCGGGTGGCCTGGGCGTCGCCGCTCCCTGGAGTTCAGAGGGGAAGGGTGCTCCTGCCTCTGGACCCGGAGCCTGCAGCGTTGACTTCCTCAGCTGATGCAGGAGAGCCCAGGGCGGGGAGGGCTGCCAGCCAGGGTCCCCACACCCGCCGGGTGTCCCCCGTGGTCCGGCGCCCGTGGGCCACAGACTGCTGACGGACTCCCCTCACAAAGCAGCGACCCAGCATGGACAGTCCCCTGCGGGATCTGGGGACCTTCCCTCTGGGATGAACAGCACATCTCAGGTTCAGTGTCCCCGACCTAGAACCTCTCCAGCTTCACTACGCAGGCCAGGCACCTCCTTTGCCAAGGTCCCCAGGGCCCTGGCTCCTCCACCCTGACGGGCCCCCAAGCTCCCCACCCTGGGGCCCTGGCCTCTGGCTGCCTCCTGCTCCTGCCTCAGGCACCTTTGGGAGTGCGGCTGCAGGGACCCCCCCCCCACAGCCGCCCCTACAGGCC